>NC_069505.1:415200090-415202590 GCF_027579735.1 Bombina bombina
CATGAGAGGGGGCACAGTATGGATGCACAGCGTGAGAGGGGGTACAGTATGGATGCACAGCATAAGAGGGGGCACAGTATGGATGCACAGCAGGAGAGGGGGCACAGTATGGATGCACATCATGAGAGGGGCACAGTATGGAGGCACAGCATGAGAGGGGGCATGGTATGGAGGCACAGCATGAGAAGTGGCACAGCATGAGAAGGGGCACAGTATGGAGAAAAAGCATGATAGTGGCACAGCATGAGAGGAGGCACAGTATGGATGCACAGCATGAGAGGGGGCACAGTATGGATGCACAGCATGAGAGGGGCACAGTATGGATACACAGCATGATAAGAAGGCACAGCATGGGAGGGGGTACAGTATGGATGCACAGCATGAGAGGGGGCACAGTATGGATGCATAGCATAAGAGGGGGCACAGTATGGAGCCACAGCTTAAGAGGGGGCACAGTATGGAGGCACAAAATGAGAAGTGGTACAGTATGGATGCACAGCATGAGAGGGGACACAGTATGGAGGCACAGTATGAGAGGGGGCACAGTATGGAGGCACAGCATGAGAGGGGGCACAGTATCGAGGTGCAGCATGAGAGGGACACAGTATGGAGGCACAACATGAGAAGTAGCACAATATGGAGGCATAGCATGAGGCAGCACAGTATGAGAGGGGGCACAGTATGGAGGCACAGCATGAGAGGGGGCACAGTATGGAGGCACAGCATGAGAGGGGGCATAGTATGGATGCACAGCATGAGAGGGGCCCAGCATGAGAGAAGGCACAGTATAGATGCACAGCATGAGAGGAGACACAGTATGGAGGCACAGCATGAGAGGGGGCACAGCATGAGAGGGGGCACAGTATGGTTGCACAGCAGGAGAAGAGATACAGTATGGATGCACAGCATGTGAGGAGCACAGTATGGATGGACAGCATGTGAGAGGGCACAGTATGGATGCACAGCATGAGAGAGGGTACAGTATGGATGCGCAGCATGTGAGAGGGCACAGTATGGATGCACAGCATGTGAGGGGGTAGAGTATGGATGCACAGCATGTGAGGGGGCACAGTATGGATGCACAGCATGAGAGAGGGCACAGTATGAATGTACAGCATGTGAGGGGGCACAGTGGGGACAGAGTGTGAGAGGTAAGTACATATTGTGGGCACAGCATGTGGTGGGGGCATAGTGAAGGTAGATTGTGAAGGATAAGTATAATATGGGGGCACAATATGTGGGAGGGGGCACAGCGGGGGCAAGGTATGTGGTGGGGGTCACAGTATGCAGTAGGGGGCACAGTGGTTGCAGAATGTGAGGGGTAAGTACAATATGGGGGCACAATAAATGGTAAGGGGCATAATGGGGGCAAAGTATGTGGTAGGAGGCACAGTATGTAGTAGGGGGCATAGTGGGGGCAGAGTGTGAGGGGGTAAAATAAATATGAGGGTACAGTGGGGGCAAAGTGTTAGGGGTAAGTACAATATGGGGGCACAGTGGGGGCAGAGTATGAAGGGTAAATACAATATGGGGGCACAGTATGTGGCAGGGTCACAGTGGGTGCTAAGTGGGCAGTACGTTTGCAGAGGTTGACAGATGCAGACAGATCAGACTTGCTTAAGAACTCAGAAGGGAGATTGGTTTCCATGACAACCTTGGGCCTAAAACAGCTGGCCTGCACAGCCACAGCTACCCACAGGTTACGTGTAGGGCCTCATTAGCCTGGGGCCGCATTATCCAATCAAACTCAGTCATATCATGAAGTGATTCTATTAAGGGGGTATAAAAAAACCTTAGGGCTCTCTGGAGCTGACAGGATTAAATATGTGAAAAGAAATCTCTTACACTCTGCTCTAGCCCAGGGTGCAGCCTGATAATTCCCTAAATGCACAAAAGCATATACCTGCGGGCTGGGGCAGCACTAACATTGTGAAACTAACGCAGATATAAAAATATATCCATAAATCTCACCTTTTCATCTTTTTTATATATTTCATTTTTGTTTTGTTTTTAAACAAGAATATTTGCAATTTGATCTCTTTGGGCTCACAACAGCAGTTGAATTTGTTACACTTTTTTAGAGCCAGTGAATACAAGACTTGATGTCAACAAAAGCATCATTATATTAGGGCAATATGGCACGCTTCTGCTGGTGTGTGCTGCAACCAAAGTGACGCCAACATTTATAGCTGAGTTGAACAAACCCCAAAAAAGGGTCTGACTGTCATTATTTTATTATTATTCTCCCGTGTGCCCAATTAAAGAACAAAAACAAAACAAAATGATAAAAGAAAAATCCTGGTTTAAAAATAAATTATGTGTATGTGTGTGTTTATGTATGTGTGTGTATTAGATGTATGTATACGTGTGTATAAATATATATGTATATATACTGTATATATATATATATATATATATATATATATATATATATATATATATATATAAAAATATACACAAATATATATAAATATACCCACAAATATATATATATATATAT
>NC_069505.1:415207590-415320090 GCF_027579735.1 Bombina bombina
CCATCCTGGCCGACGACTTCCCGACAAATGACGGTTCCTTTAATTGACGTCATCCAAGATGCGTCCCTCGAATTCCGATTGGCTGATAGGATTCTATCAGCCAATCGGAATTAAGGTAGGAAATTCTGATTGGCTGATGGAATCAGCCAATCAGATGAGCTTGCATTCTATTGGCTGTCCTGATCAGCCAATAGAATGCGAGCTCAATCTGATTGGCTGATTGATCCAGCCAATCGGATTGAACTTGAATCTGATTGGCTGATTCCATCAGCCAATCAGAATTTTCCTACCTTAATTCGATTGACTGATAGAAATCTATCAGCCAATCGGAATTCGGAGGGACGCCATCTTGGATGACATCATTTAAAGGAACCATCATTCGTCGGGAAGTCGTCGGCCAGGATGGATGTTCCGTGTCGGCGGGATGAAGATGGATCCGGAAGAAAGAAGATTGAAGACCCCGCTTGGAAGATGACATCGCCCCGGATGGAAGACATCTTCAGCGTCGCTAGGAGGGATCACTTCATCGGATGGAAGATTTCTCAGCGCCCCTTGGAGGATCACCTTCTGCCGCTTCGGATCTCCTCTTCAGTTTCCATCGGTGGCTCGGCTGAGGTGAAGACGACTCAAGGTAGGATGATCTTCAGGGGGGTAGTGTTAGGTTTTTTTAAGGGGGGTTTTGGGTTAGATTAGGGGTATGTGGGTGGTGGGTTTTAATGTTGGGGGGGGGGGTTGTATTTTTTCTTTTACAGGCAAAAGAGCAGTTTTCTTTGGGGGCATGCCCCGGCAAAAGGCCCTTTTGAGGGCTGGTAAGGTAAAAGAGCTTTGAACTTTTTTAATTTAAATAGGGTAGGGCATTATTTTATTTTGGGGGGCTTTGTTATTTTTTTAGGGGGCTTAGAGTAGGTGTAATTAGTTTAAAATTCTTGTAATCTTTTTTTATTTTTTGTAATTTAGTGTTTGTTTGTTTTTGTAATTTAGTGGGGTTTTTTTTTTTGTAATTTAGTTTAGTTGATTTAATTGTAAATAATTGTAGATAGTTTATTTAATTAATTTATTGATAGTGTAGTGTTAGGTTTAATTGTAACTTAGGTTAGGATTTATTTTACAGGTAATTTTGTAATTATTTTAACTAGGTAGCTATTAAATAGTTATTAACTATTTAATAGCTATTTTACCTGGTTAAAATAAATACAAAGTTGCCTGTAAAATAAATATTAATCCTAAAATAGCTACAATATAATTATTATTTATATTGTAGCTATATTAGGGTTTATTTTACAGGTAAGTATTTAGATTTAAATAGGAATAATTTATTTAATAAGATTTATTTTATTTCGTTAGATTTAAATTATATTTAACTAAGGGGGGTGTTAGTGTTAGGGTTAGACTTAGCTTTAGGGGTTAATACATTTATTAGAGTAGCGGCGAGGTCCGGTCGGCAGATTAGGGGTTAATACTTGAAGTTAGGTGTCGGCAATGTTAGGGAGGGCAGATTAGGGGTTAATACTATTTATTATAGGGTTTTTGAGGCGGGAGTGAGGCGGATTAGGGGTTAATACATTTATTATAGTAGCGGTGAGGTCCGGTCGGCAGATTAGGGGTTAATAATTGTAGGTAGGTGGCGGCGACATTGGGGGCGGCAGATTAGGGGTTAATAAATATAATATAGGGGTCGGCGGTGTTAGGGGCAGCAGATTAGGGGTACATAGGGATAACGTAGGTTGCAGCAGTGTACGGAGCGGCAGATTAGGGGTTAAAAATAATATGCAGGGGTCAGCGATAGCGGGGTCGGCAGATTAGTGGTTATAAGTGTAAGGCTAGGGGTGTTTAGACTTGGGGTACATGTTACGGGTGTTAGGTGCAGACTTAGAAGTGTTTCCCCATAGGAAACAATGGGGCTGCGTTAGGAGCTGAACGCTGCTTTTTTGTAGGTGTTCGGGTTTTTTTTCAGCTCAAACTGCCCCACTGTTTAATATGGGGGAATCATGCACAAGCACGTTTTTGAAGCTGGCCGCGTCCGTAAGCACCGCTGGTATTGAGAGTTGCAGTGGCGGTAAATATGCCTGTACGCTCCCTTTTTGGAGCCTAACGCAGCCCTTCTGAGAACTCTCAATACCAGCGTTGTTTAAAAGGTGCGGGGGGAAAAAAAGCATGCGTAGCTAACGCACCATTTTCAATCTAGCGGATTGAAAATGAATAAAAATTATATTGCATGTTTAAAGGTATTTGACTGGGAAGGGCTCAAAAGTAAATATATATGTGTGTGCATATCTATGTGTACATGTGTTTATATTTATGTATGCACATGCATATTTACACATATAAAAACACATTTATACAAATATATAGACATATATAAACATGTATACATACACACATATATATTTAGACATAGGTGTGCATGTATGTGTATGCATTTATGTGTGTGTGTGTGTGTGTGCGTGTATGTATATGTATTTGTGTGTGTGTGTGTGTGTGTATGCATTTGTGTGTGTGTGTGTGCGTGTGTATGCATATGCATTTGTGAGTGTGTGTGCGTGTGTATGTATATGCATTTGTGTGTGTGTGCGTGTATGTGTATGCATTTGTGTGTATGTGTATGCATTTGTGTGTGTGTGTGTGTGCGTGCGCGTGTATGTGTATGCATTTGTGTGTTTGTGCTTGTATGTATATGCATATGTGTGTGTGTGTGTGTGTATGTGTATGCATTTGTGTGTATGTGTATGCATTTGTGTGTGTGTGTGTGTATGCATTTGTGTCTGTGTATGTGTATGCATTTGTGTGTGTGTGTGTGTATGTATATGCATTTGTGTGTGTGTGTGCGTGTATTTATGCGTGTATGTATATGCATGTGTGTGTGCGCGTGTATGTATATGCATGTGTGTGTGCGTGTATGTATATGCATGTGTGTGTGTGTATGTATATGCATGTGTGTGTGCATGTGTGTATGTATATGCATGTGTGTGAGCGTGCGTGTATGTATATGCATGTGTGTGTGTGCGCGTGTATGCATATGCATGTGTGTGTGTATGTATATGAATGTGTGTGTGTGTGAGTGTATGTATATGCATATGTGTGTGTGCGTGTATGTATATGCATGTGTCTGTGTGCGTGTATGTATATGCATGTGTGTGTGCGTGTATGTATATGCATGTCTGTGTGTGCGTGTATGTGTATACATGTGTGTGCGTGCGTGTATGTATATGCATGTGTGTGTGCGTGTATGTATATGCATGTATGTGTGTGTGCGAGTATGTATATGCATGTGTGTGTGTGTGTGTGCGTGTATGTATATGCATGTGTGTGTGCGTGTATGTATATGCATGTGTGTGTGTGCGTGTATGTATATGCATGTGTGTGTGTGTGTGTGTGCGTTTATGTATATGCGTGTGTGTGTGTGTGTGTGTATGTATATGCATGTGTGTGTGCGTGTATGTATATGCATGTGTGTGTGCGTGTATGTATATGTATTTGTGTGTGTGTGTGTGTGTGTGCCAATTATGTCAAAATTTAACTTAATCAGTGTTTATCATGTTCTGTGACTATTTATGTCATTATATCAACGTGTCAGTGTATAATTATGTGCGTGCAGTTGTGTGTGTGTGTAATTATGTATGTAGGGATATAATTGTACATGATGAGTAATTTTCTGCGTTTATGTGTTTCTGTGTTCTAACACAGCAATCCCCCTATTGGGGGTAACTGCAGCAAAAACTTACTCCAATAGGGGATTGCTGCGTTATAACAGTATCAGAAGCAAAAATCCTGAGATGTTGCATATCTAATTTGCATATATCACCCAGAATCCTCTGGTGTGTTGGTGTATATGGGGTATTTCTGGGCAAAGGCTAGCAGGGATACTTGTCTAGGTGTGCTAATTGCCTGTGCAATAATTGTGTTTCTATACAAATATACATATATATAGTACTATAATTATATTTGACCTAGATCCTACAAAGCTCGCTAGTACTGTGAGATGCAATTGCATGATACTCCCAGCATGCCACGCCCTCACGGGATAAGTATAAGCATTGTGTTTTCTGTATGGACAATCTCTCTAAATTTCTTGATGATAATTTGAAAGAAGTACACATGAGTTTTATTTACTATTTTGTATTTCGTGCGTAGTCCTCCTGTTTAGGAGATGATTACAATCTTGCTAATACTGTTCCTAAGTTTGCCACCATGTCTGGAAAAAAATACCAGCCATGCTCATTAGCATACATTTGCATAAATGATTATGCAGCATACATTAGGAACTAAAGCTGCTAGAATTAATTAAATTAAATTAAATTAAATGCATAATAAAAATTTGTGGTCTTTTAAAGGGCCACTGTAAGTAAATATTTTCTATGCCTGTTACTAACTAACTACCCCAAATACGCTTTTTATCAATAGCATTTCATTAACATATCTCTACCGTATATCAGAAATCTTGTCTGCAAATTTAATTGTTTTCCAAACCCACTCAGTGGGTATCCTTTGCTCTGTACCAATCCGTTTACAATACCTAGGTTTCAAAATGGCGCTTTAAACACAATTTCATTGGTTTAAGTATTTTGAACACGCAGTGCTGAAAATAGTGGGCAGGATAACGTGACATCATCGGTGAATAAAATATATAACTTTTATAACGTTATGAAACTTCGTTTTGGAGAAAATATAGGTCAGTAGGTTTTAATTAATGTTTATTAACTTTAATATGTTAGTTGTTTAGCTTAAAAATTATAACAGAAAGTAATCCTTTAATCTTTGTTTCAACTTTGACCTGAACCTTAAAAACAGCAGCCATGTTGTTAACTTACTGACTGAGTGGTAACCCTAGTTGTTTGTGGCAGATAATGATTTCCAAGTGTTAACCAGTATTGTCAGTGTGTTTTTTCCTCAGATCATAAAATGCTTCTGCTTTGCAGACCCTGGAAATGCTGTCTCCTGAAAACAACACAAAATCATTATCTGTATTTTTAATCTCCTGATTTCATTATCTAACAATCACATGCACAGCTGTAATGGAAAGCAAAATAGTGATTTTGTTGGTTTAGTGATTATATCACAGGTTAAAGGGCAGGTGTTCTATCAGAGTAGCAAATTTATGAGATCAGCAAACGGAAGTGACGTTCCGTCAGCTGTCTGACCAAAATTACTCTCTGCGCATGCACTCCTCCGTGTCATCGCATTCCATTCCCAGCACGTCACAAATTATCATCTGCCCATCAGATTCTTGAACACTTTTAAAGTGCATGCGCGCACAGAGGTGTGGTTTCTATATGTAAGGCATGATGGGTAATGTAGTTTCATTTCAAAGAACTATGGTACCTTATTTATGTCGCTGTAATAAACAGTTATAACAAGTCACATTAAAATTATTTCTGATAAATTAATAAACTGAACCTTAAAGAATTAGATGCTGAAATTGTTAAACCAGTTTATTAATTGAGCAGGTAGTGTTTGTATCTGTCTGGTGACTTCATAATGAAATCTAATATGACGCTGGGTAATGTCAGTTTGTCTTTTTCTAGGTACAAAATTCCAAAACGTTTTGGGGTACTCAGTATTAGGTGGGAAAGTGTTGTCCGGGTTCTATCAAGTCCTTTTAGCTGTGGAATTTGATAAGTGAAAATTGGCCCCATAAATGTGTCATTAAGTATCAAGAATTTGGATTGTAATCAGGAAAACAGGACAGGCACTTGTACAGGGACATTTTTTCTTCAAACCGATAATAAATAAAGTGCAAACAATAAACAATAAAAATGGCAAGTTGTGATTGTGCTGGACTTTAAAAAGTCCTCATCTACAGCCGTTAACCTGCCAATAATTAAACTATACGCTGTGATCAAACCCATACAAGCTTTTGCCGTGGAGTAATTCATTCCCCGCCCCTGCTCCTTTGCAACAATTATATACATTTACAAGTCAGAGCACAAACTAGGAAGAAAGCTTTATATATTATAATAGCACAACAGACACCATACTGTTATATATTGTGCATATATAAAAATGCTTAAAGGGACATAAAACACAACATTTTTCTTTCATGATTTAGGTAGAACATACAATTGTAAACAACTTTCCAATTTACTTCTAATATATAATTTGCTTTATTCTCTTGGTATCCTTTGTTGAAGGGGCAGACAAGCACTACTGGGATCTAACTGCTGATTGGTGACTGCACATATATGCATCATGTCATTGGCTCACCTGTTGTGCTCAGCTAGCTCCCAGTAGTGCATTGTGCTCCTTCAACAGAGAATACCAAAAGAACTAAGCAAATTAGATAATAGAAGTAAAATCTGAATAATGAAAGAAAAATGTGGGGTTATATATCCCTTTAACTGGGCAGCCATTCAGCAAAGTCAGTATTGCCATTAACCAGCATCTCATTATATGGAGCATTCTCAGACCAGCTGGGTATTCACTTTATGCTAACTTCAGCACTGACCTCCCCCACCAACTCCAGCTACTGTAGCTCCCAGTAATGCATTGCTTCACCTGAACCTACCTAGGTATGCTTTTCAATAAAGGATACTAACGGCTAGATTTAGAGTTCGGCGGTAGCCGTCAAAACCAGCGTTAGAGGCTCCTAACGCTGGTTTTGGCCGCCCGCTGGTATTTGGAGTCAGTGATTAAAGGGTCTAACGCTCACTTTTCAGCCGCGACTTTTCTATACCGCAGATCCCCCTACACCATTTGCGTAGCCTATCTTTTCAATGGGATCTTCCTAACGCCGGTATTTAGAGTCGTTTCTGCAGTGAGCGTTAGAGCTCTAACGACAAGATTCCAGCCGCCTGAAAATAGCAGGAGTTAAGAGCTTTCTGGCTAACGCCGGTTTATAAAGCTCTTAACTACTGTACCCTAAAGTACACTAACACCCATAAACTACCTATGTACCCCTAAACCGAGCTCCCCCCACATCGCCGACACTCGATTAAAAATTTTAACCCCTAATCTGCCGACCGCCACCTACGTTATACTTATGTACCCCTAATCTGCTGCCCCTAACACCGCCGACCCCTATATTACATTTATTAACCCCTAATCTGCCCCCCACAACATCGCCGCCAGCTACTTAAAATAATTAACCCCTAATCTTCCGACCGCAAAGCGCCGCCACCTACGTTATCCCTATGTACCCCTAATCTGCTGCCCCTAACACCGCCGACCCCTATATTATATTTATTAACCCCTAATCTGCCCCCCTCAACGTCGCCGACACCTGCCTACACTTATTAACCCCTAATCTGCCGAGCGGACCTGAGCGCTACTATAATAAAGTTATTAACCCCTAATCCGCCTCACTAACCCTATCATAAATAGTATTAACCCCCTAATCTGCCCTCCCTAACATCGTCGACACCTAACTTCAATTATTAACCCCTAATCTGACGACCGGAGCTCACCGCTATTCTAATAAATTGATTAACCCCTAAAGCTAAGTCTAACCCTAACACTAACACCCCCCTAACTTAAATATAATTTACATCTAACGAAATTAATTAACTCTTATTAAATAAATGATTCCTATTTAAAGCTAAATACTTACCTGTAAAATAAATCCTAATATAGCTACAATATAAATTATAATTACATTGTAGCTATTTTAGGATTAATATTTATTTTACAGGCAACTTTGTAATTATTTTAACCAGGTACAATAGCTATTAAATAGTTAAGAACTATTTAATAGCTAAAATAGTTAAAATAATAACAAATTTACCTGTAAAATAAATCCTAACCTAAGTTACAAATAAACCTAACACTACCCTATCAATAAAATAATTAAATAAACTACCTACAATTACCTACAATTAACCTAACACTACACTATCAATAAATTAATTAAACACAATTCCTACAAATAAATACAATTAAATAAACTAGCTAAAGTACAAAAAATAAAAAAGAACTAAGTTACAGAAAATAAAAAAATATTTACAAACATAAGAAAAATATTACAACAATTTTAAACTAATTACACCTACTCTAATCCCCCTAATAAAATAACAAAGCCCCCCAAAATAAAAAATTCCCTACCCTATTCTAAATTAAAAAAGTTACAAGCTCTTTTACCTTACCAGCCCTGAACAGGGCCCTTTGCGGGGCATGCCCCAAGAAGTTCAGCTCTTTTGCCTGTAAAACAAAACATACAATACCCCCCCCAACATTACAACCCACCACCCACATACCCCTAATCTAACCCAAACCCCCCTTAAATAAACCTAACACTAATCCCCTGAAGATCTTCCTACCTTGTCTTCACCATCCAGGTATCACCGATCGGTCCTGGCTCCAAGATCTTCATCCAACCCAAGCGGGGGCTAGACATCCACTGAAGAAGTCCAGAAGAGGGTCCAAAGTCTTCCTCCTATCCGGCAAGAAGAGGACATCCGGACCGGCAAACATCTTCTCCAAGCGGCATCTTCGATCTTCTTCCATCCGGTGCGGAGCGGGTCCATGTTGAAGCAGGCGACGCGGATCCATCCTCTTCTTCCGATGTCTCCCGACGAATGACGGTTCCTTTAAGGGACGTCATCCAAGATGGCGTCCCTCGAATTCCGATTGGCTGATAGGATTCTATCAGCCAATCGGAATTAAGGTAGGAATTTTCTGATTGGCTGATGGAATCAGCCAATCAGAATCTAGTTCAATCCAATTGGCCGATCCAATCAGCCAATCAGATTGAGCTCGCATTCTATTGGCTGATCGGAACAGCCAATAGAATGCGAGCTCAATCTGATTGGCTGATTGGATCAGCCAATCGGATTGAACTTGATTCTGATTGGCTGATTCCATCAGCCAATCAGAAAATTCCTACCTTAATTCCGATTGGCTGATAGAATCCTATCAGCCAATCGGAATTCGAGGGACGCCATCTTGGATGACGTCCCTTAAAGGAACCGTCATTCGTCGGGAGACATCGGAAGAAGAGGATGGATCCGCGTCGCCTGCTTCAACATGGACCCGCTCCGCACCGGATGGAAGAAGATCGAAGATGCCGCTTGGAGAAGATGTTTGCCGGTCCGGATGTCCTCTTCTTGCCGGATAGGAGGAAGACTTTGGACCCTCTTCTGGACTTCTTCAGTGGATGTCTAGCCCCCGCTTGGGTTGGATGAAGATCTTGGAGCCAGGACCGATCGGTGATACCTGGATGGTGAAGACAAGGTAGGAAGATCTTCAGGGGATTAGTGTTAGGTTTATTTAAGGGGGGTTTGGGTTAGATTAGGGGTATGTGGGTGGTGGGTTGTAATGTTGGGGGGGGTATTGTATGTTTTGTTTTACAGGCAAAAGAGCTGAACTTCTTGGGGCATGCCCCGCAAAGGGCCCTGTTCAGGGCTGGTAAGGTAAAAGAGCTTGTAACTTTTTAATTTAGAATAGGGTAGGGAATTTTTTATTTTGGGGGGCTTTGTTATTTTATTAGGGGGCTTAGAGTAGGTGTAATTAGTTTAAAATTGTTGTAATATTTTTCTTATGTTTGTAAATATTTTTTTATTTTCTGTAACTTAGTTCTTTTTTATTTTTTGTACTTTAGCTAGTTTATTTAATTGTATTTATTTGTAGGAATTGTGTTTAATTAATTTATTGATAGTGTAGTGTTAGGTTAATTGTAGGTAATTGTAGGTAGTTTATTTAATTATTTTATTGATAGGGTAGTGTTAGGTTTATTTGTAACTTAGGTTAGGATTTATTTTACAGGTAAATTTGTTATTATTTTAACTATTTTAGCTATTAAATAGTTCTTAACTATTTAATAGCTATTGTACCTGGTTAAAATAATTACAAAGTTGCCTGTAAAATAAATATTAATCCTAAAATAGCTATAATATAATTATAATTTATATTGTAGCTATATTAGGGTTTATTTTACAGGTAAGTATTTAGCTTTAAATAGGAATAATTTATTTAATAAGAGATAATTAATTTCGTTAGATGTAAATTATATTTAAGTTAGGGGGGGTGTTAGTGTTAGGGTTAGACTTAGCTTTAGGGGTTAATACATTTATTAGAATAGCGGTGAGCTCCGATCGGAAGATTAGGGGTTAATAATTGAAGGTAGGTGTCGGCGATGTTAGGGAGGGCAGATTAGGGGTTAATACTATTTATGATAGGGTTAGTGAGGCGGATTAGGGGTTAATAACTTTATTATAGTAGCGCTCAGGTCCGCTCGGCAGATTAGGGGTTAATAAGTGTAGGTAGGTGTCGGCGACGTTGTGGGGGGCAGATTAGGGGTAATAAATATAATATAGGGGTCGGCGATGTTAGGGCAGCAGATTAGGGGTACATAGGGATAACGTAGGTTGCGGCGGTTTACGGAGCGGCAGATTAGGGGTTAAAAGTGTAATGCAGGGGTCAGCGATAGCGGGAGTGGCAGATTAGGGGTTAATAAGTGTAAGGTTAGGGGTGTTTAGACTCGGGGTACATGTTAGAGTGTTAGGTGCAGACGTAGGAAGTGTTTTCCCATAGGAAACAATGGGGCTGCGTTAGGAGCTGAACGCTGCTTTTTTGCAGGTGTTAGGTTTTTTTTCAGCTCAAACAGCCCCATTGTTTCCTATGGGAGAATCGTGCACGAGCACGTTTTTGATGCCGGCCGCGTCCGTAAGCAACTCTGGTATCGAGAGTTGCATTTGCGGTAAAAATGCCCTACGCTCCTTTTTTGGAGCCTAACGCAGCATTTGTTTTAACTCTCGATACCAGAGTTAAATTTATGGTGCGGCCAGAAAAAAGCCCGCGGGAGCGTTAACAGCCCTTTTACCGCCAAACTCCAAATCTAGCCGTAAGAGAGCAAAGCCAAGTAAAATGTAGGGTTGTTTAAAAATGTATGTTCTATCTGAGCTATAAAATAAACATTCTGAGTTTCATGTCACTTTAGTAATGTATAGCAATGTGCAATGAAATTAAAAGAGTCTGTTTTAGCCATTTTATTTAAAAAACATTTAAGAAAGGCTAAAAGCAAATTTTTTACACTGCTTTGTAGTAGCCAATACTGATGAAGTGCTATGTCTCTTTAACATGACATTTTAGTAAAGATATGCTCTGCTTTGTTCATTGAAAAGCTGTCAGAGAATTTGTTGGGAAGTTTACTGGTTGTGGTGGAGAGGGGAATATTTAGGTTATGAAAAATGTGAAAATTGATGCAGATGAATAATGATGCACAGGCGTTTTGGGATGGGTCTTTGTTATTGCACCGTGAGTGTAACGCATGTGGGGCCTCTTAGAGAACTGAATGAGATTTGTGTAGAGATAATGGGGCTAATTTATCATATGTCGGGCGGACATGATTCGCTGTAGCGAATCATGTCAGCCTGACATTGCTAAATTCTAACAGCATACACATGATTGTGTATGTATGTGTGTATGAATGTGTACGTGTAATAATGTATGCAAGTGTGTGTGTATGTATGTATATGTTTGCATATGTGAATACAGTTAAGGTTTCGAAGTGAGCGCCCAGAAAGGCAGAGGTGGATCAAAACGTTAAACAATTAAATTTTAATAAAAATACATATTATATTAAACAAGATTAAAAAACATGGATCCATGCATTCATAAATAACAATAAACAGTAAACACAATAGTATAGGTTAAAAAATGGAATAGTGTGATCAAACAGATTTGGTACCACGTCGAATAGATAAAATACCATCTCTGATACAGCTGTTTATGTGGTGAAAAATAATAACAATAAATGTCCAAAAGAATATGCGTGTCCAAAAAAATGAATATATATATATGTCAAAAAAAATGTGCAAAATCCAGTGGGTGTGTCCAAAAGATGTTTATCCAATAAAAATGTTTAATCCAATAAAAAATTATTTGTGAAAAAAATGTTGTGTCCAAAGTGATTATGGTGTTCAGTAGGTGCTAAAAAATCTTTGTGATGTTGACTCCAATAGTGAAAGATCCAATTAAAAAAATCCAGATGTTAAAATAAAAGTTAAAAAATTGTTAAAAATTGTACGTGAGTAGTGTCAAAAAAATGGAAAAAATATATGAATACAAAAAGGCAAAACTCAAAGTAAAATAGTGAATTCAGCGATCAATGTCAGTTATAATGGAGGATGTTGTAAAACTGGAGGTGATTCCTGAGTGATAACTTGCTTTAAAATCCCATTATAATACAGTTAAAAAACCTGTGAAAAGAAATAAAAACAATACTATAGACAATTTGAAAAATACTTGTTTAGAGTATCAGAAATTTTCTCACCATTTATATGTCGACGCGTTTCGGCCTGATAACAGGCCTTTTTCAAGAAAGTCTTGAAAAAGGCCTGTTATCCATTATAACTGATATTGATCACTGAATTCACTATTTTACTTTGAGTTTTGCCTTTTTGTATTCATATATTTTTCCCATTTTTTCCACTTTTATTTTTTGACACTACTCACGTACAATTTTTAACAATTTTTTAACTTTTATTTTAACATCTGGATTTTTTTTAATTGGATCTTTCACTATTGGAGTCAACATCACAAGGATTTTTTAGCACCTATTGAACACCATAATCACTTTGGACGCAACATTTTTTTCACAAATAATTTTTTTATTGGATTAAATATTTTTATTGGATAAACATCTTTTGGACACACCCACTGGATTTTGCACATTTTTTTGGACATATATATATTCATTTTTTTGGACACGCATATTCTTTTGGACATTTATTATTATTATTTTTCACCACATATACAGCTGTATCAGAGATGGTATTTTATCTATTCGACGTGGTACCAAATCTGTTTGATCACACTATTCCATTTTTTAACCTATACTATTGTGTTTACTGTTTATTGTTATTTATGAATGCATGGATCCATGTTTTTTAATCTTGTTTAATATAATATGTATTTTTATTAAAATTTAATTGTTTAACGTTTTGATCCACCTCTGCCTTTCTGGGCGCTCACTTCAAACCCTTAACTGTATTTGCTATTTTCTGAGGTTGGCTAGGCATCCTTTTTGAAGAGAGCTGTAGGTGCTTATACTAGTTCTAGACCCATGCACTTCTTTTCATACTATGTTTGCATATGTGTATGTGTATGTATGTATGTATATGTTTGCATATGTGTGTGTGTATGTATGTATGTATGTTTGTGTGTGCATATGTATATATACAGTATATGTGTGTATATATGTATGTATGTATGTATGTATGTGTGTGTTTGAATATGTGTGTATGTATGTTTGTGTGTGCATATGTATGTATTTATATGTGTGTGTATATGTATTTATATGTGTGTATATGTGTGTATGTACTGTATGTATGTATGTTTGTGTGTTCATATGCGTGTATGTATGTATGTATGTATATGTGTGTGTATATGGATCCATCTGTATGTTTGTGTATGCATATGTATGTGTGTATGTATGTTTATATTTGTATATGAATGTGTATGTATGTATATGTGTGTATGCATATATGTGTGTTTGTGTATGCATGTGTATGAATGTGTGTGTATGATTATGTATACAAGTGTGTGTGTGTGTGTATGTATATGTTTGCATATGTATGTATGTTTGCTTGTGTGTGCAGATGTGTGTATGTATATGTGTGTGCATATGTGTTTGTATGTATATGTGTGTGTATATGGATGTGTCTGTATGTTTGTGTATGCATATGTATGTGTGTATGTATTTTTATATGTGTATATAAATGTGTATGCATATATGTGTGTATGTATGTTTGTGTGTTTGTGTATGTGTGTGTGTATGAATGTGTATGTATGTATATGTATGCATATGTGTGTATGTATGTATGTATATGTGTGTGCATATGTGTATGTATGTATGTTTGTGTGTGCATATGTGTGTATGTATGTATGTATATGTGTGTGTGTGTATGTATGGATGTGTCTGTATATTTGTGTGTGCATATGTATGTGTGTATGTATGTTTATATGTGTATATAAATGTGTATGTATATATGTGTGTGTTGTGTATGCATGTGTGTATGGATATGTATGCAAGAGTGTGTGTATATATATATATGTATGCATATGTGTGTGTATGTATGTATGTTTGTGTGTGCATATGTGTGTATGTATGTATATGTGTGTTTGTGTATGAATGTGTATGTATGATTATGTATGCAAGTGTGTGTATGTATGTATGTATATGTATGCATGTATATGTGTGTGTACATGGATGTGTCTGTATGTTTGTGTATGCATATGTTTGTGTGTATGTATGTTTATATGTGTATATGAATGTGTATGTATGATTATAGGTGTGTGTTTATATATGTGTGATTGTTTATGCAAATGTGGGTGTGTATGTGTGTGCACATGAACGTATGCATCTGTATATATGTATATGTTTGTGTATTTGTGTGTTATTGTGTATGTGTGTGCCACTATTTTTACATACATGTGCATCTGTGTTTTAGGACAGATTACATGTAATTATGTAATTATGTCTATCATTTTGTGAGATTATGTTCATATGTCTGCGTGTATTATTGTGTCTGCAATTATGTGTACGTCAGAGGATTTGTGTTTGTCAGTAAATACGAGTGTTTGTTAGTATATTGTTCATGGGTGTATGTGTATATGAATGTGTATGTATGATTATGTGTGTTTGTATATGAATCTGTATGTATGATTATTTGTGTGTATGTGTATATTAATGTGTATGTATGATTATGTGTGTGTTTATGTATGTGTGATTGTTTATGCAAGTATGTGTGTGGAGGTGTGTGTGTTTCTATGTCTATGTGCTTATTTGCATATTCGTATGTATGAGTGTCAGTTTGTATGTGCATAGCTGTTTGTCTCAGTGTGTGTGTAACTATCTGTATCATTGTCTGTAACTGTTTGTGTTGGTCAATGTGTATTTAACTGTGTGTCAGTCAGTGTGCAACTGTGTCAGTAACTGTTTGTATCAATGTGTTTGTAACTGTTTGTATCAAGGTGTGTGCAACTGTTTGTGTCAGTAACTGTAACGGTACCAACCGGATACCAAGGGTTAACACCAGGGAACAATGTCCTGCATAGGGAATCAGCAGTTCACAACCCAGCCAGTTTTCAGGTTTTTGACCCCCCCCCCCCAGATGGGGGTGGAAAGAATGTTGTACATTAGATAAAAGGGAGAAGCGCCCTTGACATGATACAATAGGATTATATTACTTAAACACTTCAACCACAGGACACTCTTGACTCTCCTTATCACTTAGGCGTTTCTCTCTGGGGGTGATCAAACAATAGAATGCTAAGCATTAATTAGATTGTAGCTGGAGCCAGCCACTTGTGGTTAGAAAATAAAGTTAACACTTTCAGTCCTGACCGAAGGGTCTGTCACAGACAACCTTTCTTACGTTATAGTCCAGAAGTGGCTAGGTTTGCCACAATGCTCCCCCAAAACCAAGCCGGCATACACAGTCTGATCCCAACGGATCGGCTTGGGGATGTCCGGGGCAACAACTTTCGGCTCAAGTAAGCTACGGGGTGTTCTCCGCCATCTGCTCCAACTTGGCTCAGTACTGCCCCCACCCCAAACATGGAAGCGTCTCTTCCCGGAGGGACTGGGCTTGGGTAGTCACAGGGTTAACATTAGCGGGATCCATGGGAGCATAGGCAGAAACAAGGGGGGCCAAGTCATTTCCAAGGAGAACATCAGCAGGTAAGTCCTTCTTGACCCCCACATTCACAAGTCTAGCGCCCACTCCCCAATCCAAATGTACCCTGGCAACAGGTAGGCGGAACACAGTGCCCCCTGCTACCCTCACAGCCACAGTGTCTCCAGTGTGCTGTTTCTCAGGCACCAAGTTCTCTTGAAGCAAGGTCATGGTAGCACCAGTATCCCGTAGACAACTGACCTCCTTCCCATTCACTTTAACCCGTTGCCGGTTATTCCGGTGGGCAGCTTGCACGGGGTCTGCTTCATGTAGGCTGCCCCAGCATTCTGGCGCCTCTACGTAGCGGGCCACAGGCTGAGGATTATGTGGGATTCTGCCAGCGGGTCTTCTCCAGGACTGTGCTTGATTCGCTGCATTTAGGGGACACTCTGGTCTTTTGTGCCCTAGTTGCTTACATCCAAAGCACCGAATAGGTTGTGAGTAGCCCCGCGAATTGAACCGGGCTCTCTGAGGGTAGTTCGTGGCCGGAGGCCGTGTGGTATAGCGGTGCGCCGGGGGTTGGTAACTGGCAGCTGCTGGGGTGACTGGGGGTCTGTACTCCACTCTAGCAGTGGGCAATCGGTATACTGCTCCCCCTGCCCCTCGTACTGCCACGGATCCGCCAGTGGGTGCTGTATCCGGCACCAAATGGGGAGCTATCAGGGTTAAAGTAGCTCCCGAATCCCGAAGGCCCTGGACCGACATCACCTCATGCAGAATTCCCAGGGGTTCCTCGGCTTGGGTGCTCAACACCTCATGAGCGGCTGGCTCCGTTTGGTAATGGTGAGCAGCCGCCCTTGGGGCCAGGTTCTGTCTGACCTGGTTCCAAGCTTGTCTGCTCCGATTTTGGGTGCACTCACGTGCCATATGTCCCCACTGCTTGCAGGTGTGGCATTGTATATTAGCCCGTCCGTTGTTAGGCTGTAGTCCATGGTGCCTCCTGGCATCAAAATGCTGGTCTGCTAATCTGGCTGCTTCGGTTAAGGTGAGGGGTTTTCGATCTCTCACCCATTCTTGGGCTTCTGGGGACAAGCCGTTAAAGAATTGCTCCAACAGCATCAGTTGTCGCAATTCTTCCATGGTGGTAGCTTGGCTGGCCTGTATCCACCCCTGAGATGCTTGATCCAGCTTGTGGGCCCACTCTGCATGGGAATCTCTTTCTGGCTTGCGCAGGCCTCTAAACTTGCGCCGGTATGCCTCTGAGGTAATGGCATATCTTTCCAAGATCGCTCTCTTCACTTTAGCGTAATCCTTGCTGTCCTCCCTGGGTACAGCGCGATACGCTTCCGCTGCCCTACCGGCTAGCTTGCCTGCTAGCACCGGCACCCATACGGACTGCTCCAAATCATGTAACTCGCACAGTCTCTCAAAATCCTGTAAATACCCATCAATCTCATCCTTCTCCTCACAAAACATTTTAAATGCATGGTATGGGATTTTGGGTCTTACTGGGTTGCTGAGTGCGTCCAAAATGGATTCTGCTCGGGAGGATGCATTCCGCGGACTGTGTGCCATCACGTACTCCTGCACATCTGCCATTACCACGGATAGCATATCCCGTGGTACAGGTTGGGGTAAAAATTCCAGCCTGGTCCTCATTTCCCTCTGGTATAGGATCTCCTCCATGGCTGCTGGAGGCGTAGCGCTGCGAGCTCTGTCTCCCTCCATCAGCTCAGCAATTAATATAGCCTTGGGTTTGCTGCTGCCTATCTTTCCCCTGGCTTCTAGCAGTTCCTTTTACGTTTGTCTCTTTAGCTTAGAATAATCCATCTCCATTCACTTCGGTCCCTGGTACTCCTTCCATCTTAGTCAGTATTGTAGTAATCCCCCTCTTCCTGAGGTTACTGGCTTGTGTAGTTGCTCTTCTGGGCGATAAGGTTCATTCCGTCGCTTGCCACCAATTGTAACGGTACCAACCGGATACCAAGGGTTAACACCAGGGAACAATGTCCTGCATAGGGAATCAGCAGTTCACAACCCAGCCAGTTTTCAGGTTTTTGACCCCCCCCCCCCCAGATGGGGGTGGAAAGAATGTTGTACATTAGATAAAAGGGAGAAGCGCCCTTGACATGATACAATAGGATTATATTACTTAAACACTTCAACCACAGGACACTCTTGACTCTCCTTATCACTTAGGCGTTTCTCTCTGGGGGTGATCAAACAATAGAATGCTAAGCATTAATTAGATTGTAGCTGGAGCCAGCCACTTGTGGTTAGAAAATAAAGTTAACACTTTCAGTCCTGACCGAAGGGTCTGTCACAGACAACCTTTCTTACGTTATAGTCCAGAAGTGGCTAGGTTTGCCACAGTAACTGTTTGTACCAATGTGTTTGTAACTGTGTCAGTAACTGTTTGCATCAATGTGTTTGTAACTGTTTGTGTCAGTAACTGTTTTTTATTAATGTGTTTGTAACTGTTTGTTTCAGTAGCTGTTTGCATCAATGTGTGTGTAACTGTTTATGTCAGTAACTGTTTGTATCAATGTGTTTGTAACTGTTTGTGTCAGTAACTGTATCATTGTGTTTGTAACCCTGTCAGTAACTGTTTGTATCAATGTGTTTGTAACTGTTTGTGTCAGTAACTGTATCAATGTGTGTGTAACTGTTTGTGTCAGTAACTGTATCAATGTGTTTGTAACCGTGTCAGTAACTGTGTGTATCAATGTGTTTGTAACTGTTTGTGTCAGTAACTGTATCAATGTGTTTGTAACCCTGTCAGTAACTGTTTGTATCAATGTGTTTGTAACTGTTTGTGTCAGTAACTGTATCAATGTGTGTGTAACTGTTTGTGTCAGTAACTGTATCAATGTGTTTGTAACCGTGTCAGTAACTGTTTGTATCAATGTGTTTGTAACTGTTTGTGTCAGTAACTGTTTGTATCAATGTGTATGTAACTGTTTGTGTCAGTAACTGTTTGTATCAATGTGTTTGTAACTGTGTGTCAGTAAATGTTTGTATAAATGTGTTTGTATCAGTGTTTATGCAAGTATGTGTGTGTGGAGGTGTGTGTTTCTATGTCTATGTGCTTATTTGCATATTCGTATGTATGAGTGTCAGTTTGTGTGTGCATAGCTGTTTGTCTCAGTGTGTGTGTAACTATCTGTATCATTGTCTGTAACTGTTTGTGTTGGTCATTGTGTATTTAACTGTGTGTCAGTCAGTGTGCAACTGTGTCATTAACTGTTTGTATCAATGTGTTTGTAACTGTTTGTATCAAGGTGTGTGCAACTGTTTGTGTCAGTAACTGTGTGTATCAATGTGTTTGTAACTGTGTCAGTAACTGTTTGCATCAAAGTGCTTGTAACTGTTTGTGTCAGTAACTGTTTGTATTAATGTGTTTGTAACTGTTTGTTTCAGTAGCTGTTTGCATCAATGTGTGTGTGACTGTTTATGTCAGTAACTGTTTGTATGAATGTGTTTGTAACTGTTTGTGTCAGTAACTGTATCAATGTGTTTGTAACCCTGTCAGTAACTGTTTGTATCAATGTGTTTGTAACTGTTTGTGCCAGTAACTGTATCAATGTGTGTGTAACTGTTTGTGTCAGTAACTGTATCAATGTGTTTGTAACCGTGTCAGTAACTGTTTATATCAATGTGTTTGTAACTGTTTGTGTCAGTAACTGTATCAATGTGTTTGTAACCCTGTCAGTAACTGTTTGTATCAATGTGTTTGTAACTGTTTGTGTCAGTAACTGTATCAATGTGTGTGTAACTGTTTATGTCAGTAACTGTATCAATGTGTTTGTAACCGTGTCAGTAACTGTTTGTATCAATGTGTTTGTAACTGTTTGTGTCAGTAACTGTTTGTATCAATGTGTATGTAACTGTTTGTGTCAGTAACTGTTTGTATCAATGTGTTTGTAACTGTGTGTCAGTAAATGTTTGTATAAATGTGTTTGTATCAGTAACTGTTTGTATCAATGTGTGTGTAACTGTTTGTGTCAGTAACTGTTTGTGTCAGTAACTGTTTGTGTCAGTGTGTGTGTGTAACTGTTTGTGTCAGTAATTGTTTGTGTCAGTGTGTATGTAACTGTTTGTGTCAGTGTGTGTGTAACTGTGTCAGTATTGCACTATATAACCCTCCCTATAACTCCTCTATTGCACCATATAACCCTCCCTATAACTCCTCTATTGTACCATATAACCCTCCCTATAACTCCTCCTATTGCAGCATATAACCCTCAATATAACTTCTCCTATTGCACCATATAACCCTCCCTATAACTCCTCTATTGCACCATATAACCCTCCCTATAACCCTTCCTATTGCACCATATAACCCTCCCTATAACTCCTTCTATTGCCCATACAATCCTTCCTATAACTCCTCCTATTGCACCATATAACCCTCCCTATAACTCCTCCTATTGCACCATATAACCCTCCCTATATCTACTTCTATTGCACCATATAACCCTCCCTATAACGCCTCCTATTGCACCATATAGCCCTCCCTATAACTCCTCACATTGCACCATATAACCCTCCATATAACTCCTCATATTGCACCAAATAACCGTCCCTATAACTCCTCCTATTGCACCATATAACCCTCCCTATAACTCCTCCTATTGTACCATATAACCCTCCCTATAACACCTCCTATTGTATCATATAACCCTCCCTATAACTCCTCTATTGCACCATATAACCGTCCCTATAACTCCTCTATTGCATCATATGTCCTTAACTATAACTCCTGTTTGTGTCAGTAACTGTGTCAGTAACTGTTTGTGTCAGTGTGTGTGTAACTGTTTGTATCAGTGTGTGTATAACTGTGTCAGTGTGAAACTGTTTGTGTCAGTATGTTTAACTGTGTCAGTGTGTGTGTAACTATGTCAGTGTTTAACTGTATCAGTGTGTGTGTAACTGTTTGTGTCAGTGTGTGTGTAACTGTTTGTATCAATGTGTGTTTAACTGTTTGTGTCAGTAACTGTTTGTTTCAGTGTGTGTATAACTGTTTATGTCAGTGTGTGTAACTGCTTTTGTCAATGTGTGTATAACTGTTTGTGTCAGTGTGTGTGTAACTGTGTCAGTAACTGTTTGTGCCAGTGTGTGTAACAGTGCCAGTGTGTGTGTAACTGTTTGTGTCAGTAACTGTTGTGTCAGTGTGTGTGTAACTACTTGTGTCATTAACTGTTTGTGTCAGTATGTGTGTATCTGTTTGTGTCAGTAACTGTATCAATGTGTTTGTAACTGTGTCAGTAACTGTTTGTATCAACGTGTTTGTAACTGCTTGTATCAGTAACTGTTTGTATCAATGTGTTTGTAACTGTTTGTGTCAGTAAATGTTTGTATCAATGTGTTTCTAACTGTGTCAGTAACCGTTTGCATCAATGTGTTTGTAACCTGTTTTGTGTTTGTAACTGTTTGTTTTTCAGTAGCTGTTTGCATCAATGTGTGTGTAACTGTTTATGTCAGTAACTGTATCAATGTGTTTGTAACCCTGTCAGTAATCGTTTGTATCAATGTGATTTGTAACCTGCTTGTATCAGTAACTGTTTGTATCTAATGTAGTTTGTAACTGTTTGTGTCAGTAAATGTTTGTATCAATGTGTTTCTAACTGTGTCAGTAACCGTTTGCATCAATGTGTTTGTAACTGTTTGTGTTTGTAACTGTTTGTTTCAGTAGCTGTTTGCATCAATGTGTGTGTAACTGTTTATGTCAGTAACTGTATCAATGTGTTTGTAACCCTGTCAGTAACTGTTTGTATCAATGTGTTTGTAAACTGTTTGTGTCAGTAACTGTTTGTATCAATGTGTGTGTAACTGTTTGTGTCAGTAACTGTATCAATACGTTTGTAACCGTAGTCAGTAACTGTTTGTATCAATGTGTTTGTAACTGTTTTGTGTCAGAGTAAATGTTTGTATATAAATGTGTTTGATAACTGTTTGTGTCAGTAACTGTTTGTATCAAATGTGTGTGTAACTGTTTGTGTCAGTGTGTGTGTAACTGATTGTGTCAGTAACTGTGTCAGTAACTGTTTGTGTCAGTGTGTGTGTAACTGTTTGTGTAATTGTTGTGGGTACTGTGTCAGTGTGAAATCGTTGTGTCAGTATGTTTAACTGTGTCAGTGTGTGTGTAACTGTGTCAGTATTGCACCATATAACCCTCCCTATAACTCCTCTATTGCACCATATAACCCTCCCTATAACTCCTCCTATTGCACCATATAACCCTCCATATAACCCCCTCCTATTGCACATATAACCCCTCCCTATAACTCCTCTATTGCACTGTTACGGTTACCCTTAGTCTCGCTGAGAGATGGACCGCTTAGTAGCCTGGATTCCTATTGCTGAAGAGGGGAGGAAACTGCTTTCCATAGTATTCTATATGAGTCTCGCAAATGTAGAATAATCCCCCTTAGCTGTAAGTACAGCTAGGATACCCTTCTGCCCACAAAAACGAGTCAACGCTGCGATTGAGGGACAACCAAGAACTGAGGACTGGGATGCCCAGTCCTGCTTTTATTTAGGTTACATGCCACACAGGGCACTCCCAGGGGGGGAAGCATAAAATCCCCCATCACACATTTAGACAAAGCCCTTGGACAGGCCACCGCAGATAACAAGTACACACAAGAAAACAATTGAGTCCCTTCTTATCACCTAGCAGTGAATGCTATCACCTCAAACTTAATTTACAGTACACTAATATGCTAGGAAACCTGCCTCAGAAAATAGTTTTCTCAAAAATGAACAGAGTTAACCCTTTATGAAATGATACTGTTACAGTTTTCTTGGAGCCCTTCTTAGGCGCTGGCTTGGCTGGTTCAGGCAATTGCTGCTGGGAAATACGTTTTCTTCACAACAAAATAAACTAAATGCCTTCTGTAACAGTGCTCCCTTTTCTGTGGAACACTACTGGGCAGACACGGGTCTGACCCCTTTTCGGGGCAGACTAAGGCTGTCCAGACCGCTGGTTATGCGGGGCTGAGGTCGGTTTGTCTGGAAACCCGTCGGCGTTGCCATTCTGTTTCCCAGGTCCTGTAAGTATGGTGAAATTGAAGGGTTGCAACGATAAACTCCAACGTAATAGCCTGCCATTATCTCCAGAGACCCCGGTTCAGCCACACCAACGGGTTTATGGTCGGTGACCAGAGTGAACTCCTGCCCCCATATAAATAGGGAGTCAATTTCTTTAATGCCCACACCAAAGCCAAACACTCCTTTTCGACCCGCTGCAAAGACTGACTTCGCGGGCAGGAGCTTCCCGGCTGATGTAGGCAACTGGATGCTCCCCTCCATCTTTCGCCCTACTTGGCTGAGGACGGCTCCCAGCCCCGAACATGGAAGCAATCTGTATGGACGATAAAACGTTTGTTAAGGGCTGGAGCCGCCAAGACAGGAGCGTTAATTAGAGCATTTTTGAAGAGCCTGGAAAGGCCGTTTCACAGTGGGGAGACCACAGGACCTGTCGAGGTAAGTTCTTCTTGGTCAAGTCAGTCAAGGGTTTGGGCAAGTGTGCTGTAGTCTGGTACGAACCGTCTATAGTACCCTGCCGTGCCCAGGAAGGCTAGGACCTGAGTCTTAGTGATGGGGGGTGGGCCCAATTGGCGACAGCTTCTATCTTGGCCGGCTCTGGTCGCTGCTTTCCACACCCCACCCGGTGACCCAGGTACTGTACCTCGGCCATCCCACAGTGGCATTTTTCTGGCTTCAGAGTCAGGCCAGCAGCCCGGATCTGATCCAGAACCATTCCTATGTGAGCTAAGTGGTCCTCCCATGACTCACTGTGGATCGCTATGTCGTCAGGTAGGCGCAAGCAAAACTCTGGAAGCCATCCAGAGCCTATCCTCCAAGCGCTGGAATGTAGCTGGGGCATTCTTCATCCCAAACGGCATTACCCTAAACTGATATAAGCCGAATCGGGGTGACGAATGCCGACTTGGGGATAGCCTCCGGGGGCCAGGGGGAATCTGCCGAGTAACCTTTGCAGAGGTCAATAGTGGTCAGGTTAATTTCCCCTGCTATACGATCGAGTAGCTCGTCTACCCTGGGCATAGGGTAAGCGTCCGTCACGGTCCTTTTCATTGAGCCTCCGATAGTCTACGCAGAACCCGGGTGGTCCCCATCTTTCTTGGGCACCAAGACAACTGGGGGAGGCCCAGGGACTATCGGAGGGCTCAATTACCCTGAGTTGGAGCATCTCATCGATCTCCTTCTTCATTCCTATCCTAACTGCTTCGGGGATTCGGTTACGGAGCCTGGCGCAAGGGAGCTTGTCCCGGAGTATCTACCCTGGTGGGTGGTTAAAGTAGTGTACCCTGGCTTCGGGGAGAAGGTGAGGTGTTTGGACTGTAGGAGTTGGTTGAGCTGCTCCTTTCAGTGGGGCTAAGTCGGTCTCCTATCTGAACCTGAGCCACTATACCTGTGGGGAGACTCTTCTCTAATAGGTCTGGAATGGGTAGACTGTCGGGCCTTCCTGAGGGGAACAACATACGGCCGTCACGTTCTCTGGTCGCTCAAAATATTCCTTGAGCATGTTTACATGGAATGTCTTTCTAAGATTGTTGTCGTGGCAGCTAGCTATCACATAAGTGGTGTCTCCCCTTTTCTCTACGATCTGGTAGGGGCCCTGCCAGGACGCCTGCAATTTGTCTGTCTTCACCGGCTTAAGTACTAACACCTTTTGTCCTATGGTAAAGATTCTCTTTCGGGCCCCCCGATCGTACCATTACTTTCTGTCTTCTCTGGGCCCGACTGGAGATTAGCCCGCACGGATTTGGCTAATTGCTCCATTCGGTCCCTGAGTTCCAGCACGTATGGCACAATGGGGACACCGTCAGTCTCCATCTCTCCCTCCCAGTGCTCCCGGATCAGGTTTAGGGGTCCCCGTACCTTTCTTCCGTAGAGCAACTCGAAGGGAGAGAACCCTGTCGTTTCCTGGGGCACCTCCGATAAGCAAAAAGGAGGTGCGGCAGGAAGCGTTCCCTAGTCTCGGTATTCCCTGAGTGAACGTCTGAGCATTTGCTTGAGGGTCCCATTGACCTCTCACACAGCCCGTTCGTCTGGGGGTGGTATGGGGAGCTCAGAGGGACTTAATTTTGCAAACCTGCCAGAGTTGTTGGGTTCAATTCAGCCGTAAATTGGGTGCGCTCGGTCGGATAGGATTTCTTTTGGAAATCCTACCCGGGAGAACACCTGTACTAGTGCATTCGCTACCGTATCCGCTTGTATGTTGGATAGGGCGACAGCCTCTGGGTACCTGGTAGCGGTAGTCCACTACCGGTAGAATGTAGCGCTTACCGAGGGACTAGGGGGTAGCCAGTGGTCCCACTACGGTCAATAGCAACCCGGCTGAAGGGTTCCTCTACAATGGGCACTATTTACTAGATGGGCTTTAGGGTGATCGCCCTCGCCTTCCTACTCGTTGACACACATCGAGGTGTTTACAGTAAGTTCTAACGGTCAGCGTGTACCCCCTGGCCAAAAGAACGTTTGTGAGTAATGCGGTGTAGGGTACGGGTTACAGCTAGGTGGCCTGCTAAGGGGATGTCGTGGCCTATCTTGAGGATTTCTTGACGGTATTCTGTGGGGCACTACCAGCTGCGCCTACGCTGTCCCCTTTTCTCTGTCCAGCGGTATAGTTTCCCCTTTTTCCCCCATAAGAATGTTTCATTATCTGCCCCGCCCCTCCGGTCTCTGCTCGTTCCCGGGTACTTTTGTAAGGTCGGGTCAGTCTTAGACTCTGTCCTCGAAAGCATCTGGGGTGTCCCATGGGTATGGGGGCCTAACATGTCAGGCAAGGTCGGGGGTAGGTCTTACCTGTGTCTCCCGCACTGGATGAGAGTTCTCGCTCCGTCCGGGCTTGGGCCCGTGTTAGTCACTGGGTCCGCCTCGTTGTTGCATACTGGAGCATAGGCAGAAGTCATGGGGCCCAAATCATTGCCCAGTAGTACTTCGGCAGGTAAAATTATCCATTATGCCCACGTTCACAGCCCCCTTTCCCGCTCCCCAATCAGATGCACTTTAGCTGTTGGAATTTTGTACACATCCCCCCCCGCCACTCTAACGGCCACAGTCTGTCCAGATCGCTTGTGCTCCCGGCACCAAATGACTCTGTACCAGCGTGATAGTAGCCCCTGTGTCTCTCAATCCCTCGGTAGATCGCCCCTCGAGCCATACCTTCTGCCGATTGGTGCTGGCGGTATCTTGAGGCAGCATATACAGGGTCCGCCTCGTGAAGCGGCCCCAAATATTCCTCATAGGGGCCTCTTGGTTAACACAGAGGGTCCGGGGCCGGACGATATGCCCCAGAGGGGTAATTGTAATTCCTGGGTTGTCTGTGCGTATATAAGGGGGCAGCTAGCCATGAAATGCCCTGGTTGCTTGCATCGGTGGCAAGTCGGTCTGGGACGCTCAGAGCTGTTATTGGGTGGTCCTGAGTGTCGGGCGGGCCCTGCGGGCACCGGGGCTCGGAATTCAGCACGAGGGGGTGCACGGTAACCTCTCTGGGTTCGTGAAGACGGGAGTCATAATGTTCATCGGCCAATTTGGCTGCTTCTTCTAAGGTAGAAGGTCGCCTGTCTCGCAGCCATTCCTTCCCTTGCTGTTCCATGCCATTATAAAAATGTTCTAAGAGAAACAATTGTAAAAATTTCCTCACCAGTCACCGCTTTACTTCCGCTCATCCAGTGATTTGCCGCTCTCCGCATTCGGTGCGCCCATTCCATATGGGTATCGTTAGGCTTCTTTTTCGTGCCCCGAAACTGTCGGCGATACGCGTCCGGAGTTACTGCGTACCGTCGCAACAGTGTCTCCTTAACTAGCTCATACTGTGTCACTTCCTCAGCACCCAGAGTACGAAAGGCTTCCAGGGCTCGCCCGGATAGTTTCCCAGACAATATCGTGGGCCACTCCCTGTTGGGAATCTGGTGCAGGGCACATTGCCTTTCGAAGTCCGCCAAATATTCATCAATCCCTGTCTCGCTCTCTAGGAAGGGTCGAAATGCCGCATAGGGTATCTTGGGCCTCCCAGCATTTTCGACAGGGATGATTACCTGCGGGGCTTCAGCATTGCAGTGTGCGTTCGCTAGGTTGAGTTCGTGGGCTCGAGTCTCTCGTATATCCTTGTCCGCTTCCGCCATCAACTGCTGTACCAATTCCATGGAGGGGTTCGGCCCGTACAGTGAGAGCCTCTCCCGAACAATCCTGGTTTTTTCGTCACTAATCGTGGTCGGTGTTTCCGCCATTGTGAAGCTCTGATCCAGTTCGGTCAATTCTGCGATCAGCTCTCTCCTCGGCCGGTTGCTGGCGTACCCCCCTCTGCTTTCAAGTAAATCCTTTAGGGTTGTACGCTTCAATTTTTCATAAGCGCTCTCCATCCGTTCTGTACCTCTCCTAGGAAATCCAGGAAAAATCCCACCGCTGCCGCCAAATGTTACGGTTACCCTTAGTCTCGCTGAGAGATGGACCGCTTAGTAGCCTGGATTCCTATTGCTGAAGAGGGGGAGAAACTGCTTTCCATAGTATTCTATATGAGTCTCGCAAATGTAGAATAATCCCCCTTAGCTGTAGTACAGCTAGGATACCCTTCTGCCCACAAAAACGAGTCAACGCTGCGATTGAGGGACAACCAAGAACTGAGGACTGGGATGCCCAGCCTGCTTTTTATTTAGGTTACATGCACACAGGGCACTCCCAGGGGGGGAAGCATAAAATCCCCCATCACACATTTAGACAAAGCCCTTGGACAGGCCACCGCAGATAACAAGTACACACAAGAAAACAATTGAGTCCTTCTTATCACCTAGCAGTGAATGCTTATCACAAAACTTAATTACAGTACACAATATGCTAGGAAACCTGCCTCAGAAAATAGTTTTCTCAAAACTGAACAGAGTTAACCCTTTATGAAATGATACTTGTTACAGTTTTCTTGGAGCCCTTCTTAGGCGCTGGCTTGGCTGGTTCAGGCATTGCTGCTGGGAAATAAGTTTCTTCACAACAAAATAACTAATGCTTCTGTAACATGCACCATATAACCCTCCCTATAACTCCTCCTATTGCACCATATAACCCTCCATATAACCCCTCCTATTACACCATATAACCCTCCCTATAACTCCTCCTTTTGCACCATATAACCCTCCATATAACCCCTCCTATTGCACCATATAACCCTCCCTATAACTCCTCCTATTGCACCATATAACCCTCCATATAACCCCTCCTATTGCACCATATAACCCTCCCTATAACTCCTCTATTGCACCATATAACCCTCCCTATAACTCCTCCTATTGCACCATATAACCCTCCTATAACTCCTCTATTGCACCATATAACCCCCTCCCTATAATCCCCTCCTATTGCACCATATAACCCTCCTATAACTCCTTCTATTGCACCATATAACCCTTCCTATAACTCCTCCTATTGCACCATATAACCCTCCCTATAACTTCTCCTATTGCACCATATAACCCTCCCTATAACCCCTCCTATTGCACCATATAACCCTCCCTATAACTCCTTCTATTGCACCATATAACTCTCCCTATAACTCCTCCTATTGCACCATATAACCCTCCCTATAACTCCTCACATTGCACCATATAATCCTCCCTATAACTCCTCCTATTGCACAACATAACCTTCCATATAACTCCTCCTATTGCTGCATATAACCCTCCCCATAACTCCTCATATTGCACCATATAACCTTCCCTATAACTCCTCCTATTGCACCATATAACCTTCCCTATAACTCCTCCTATTGCACCATATAACCTTCCCTATAACTCCTCCTATTGCTGCATATAACCCTCCCCATAACTCCTCATATTGCACCATATAACCCTCCCTATAACTCCTCCTATTGCACCATATAACCCTCCTATAACTCCTCCTATTGTACCATATAACCCTCCCTATAACTCCTTCTATTGCACCATATAACCGTCCCTATAACTCCTCTATTGCATCATATGTCCTTAACTATAACTCCTGTTTGTGTCAGTAACTGTGTCAGTAACTGTTTGTGTCAGTGTGTGTGTAACTGTTTGTATCAGTGTGTGTATAACTGTCTCAGTGTGAAACTGTTTGTGTCAGTATGTTTAACTGTGTCAGTGTGTGTGTAACTATGTCAGTGTGTAACTGTATCAGTGTGTGTGTAACTGTTTGTGTCAGTGTGTGTGTAACTGCTTGTGTCAGTGTGTTTGTAACTGTTTGTATCAATGTGTGTGTAACTGTTTGTGTCAGTAACTGTTTGTTTCAGTGTGTGTGTAACTGTTTATGTCAGTGTGTGTGTAACTGCTTGTGTCAGTGTGTGTGTGTAACTGTATCAATGTGTGTATAACTGTTTGTGTCAGTGTGTGTGTAACTGTGTCAGTAACTGTTTGTGTCAGTGTGTGTAACAGTGCCAGTGTGTGTGTAACTGTTTGTGTCCAGTAACTGTTGTGTCAGTGTGTGTGTAACTGCTTGTGTCAGTAACTGTTTGTGTCAGTATGTGTGTAACTGTTTGTGTCAGTAACTGTATCAATGTGTTTGTAACTGTGTCAGTAACTGTTTGTATCAACGTGTTTGTAACTGTTTGTATCAGTAACTGTTTGTATCAATGTGTTTGTAACAGTTTGTGCCAGTAACTGTTTGCATCAATGTGTATGTAACTGTTTGTGTCAGTGGTGTGTGTAACTGTTTGTGTCAGTAACTGTTTTTTGTCAGTGTGTGTAACTGTTTGTGTCAGTAACTGTGTCAGTAACTGTGCCAGTGTGTGTAACTGTTTGTGTCAGTGTGTAACTGTGTCAGTGTGTGTTTAACTGTCTGTGTCAGTGTGTGTGTAAACTGTGTCAGGTGTGTGTGTAACTGTGTCAGTGTGTAACTGTTTGTGTCAGTGTGTATAACTAACAGTGTGTGTGTGTAACTGTGTCAGTGTGTACTGTTTGTGTCAGTGTTGTGGTAACTGTTTGTGTCAGTAACTGTTTGAGTTAGTGGGGCCTATCTATAAAGCTCCGAATGGAGCTTGACGCCCTGTGTTTCTGGCGAGCCTGCTGGCTCGCTAGAAACACCAGTTATGAAGCAGCGGTCTAAAGTACGCTGCTCCATAACCCTGTCCGCCTGCTCTGATGAGGAGGACAGGCATCGCCGGAATTCAACCTGATCGAATACGAACGGGTTGATTGACACTCCCTGCTGGCGGCCAATTTGCCGTGAGTCTGCAGGGGGCAAGCATTGCACCAGCAGCTCACAAGAGCTGCTGGTGCAATGCTGAATACGGAGAGCGTATTGCTCTCCGCATTCAGCTATGTCTGTCAGACCTGATCCGCACTGTTGGATCAGGTCCAACAGACATATGATAAATAGGCCTCAGTGTGTGTGTAACTGCTTGTGTCAGTGTGTGTGTAACTGTTTGTATCAATGTGTGTGTAACTGTTTGTGTCAGTGTGTGTGTGACTGTGTTAGTAACTGTTTGTTTCAGTGTGTGTGTAACTGTTTGTATCAATGTGTGTGTAACTGTGTCAGTGTGTGTGTGACTGTGTTAGTAACTGTTTGTTTCAGTATGTGTGTAACTGTTTGTGTCAGTGTGTGTGTGACTGTGTTAGTAAATGTTTGTTTCAATGTGTGTGTAACTGTTTGTATCAATGTGTGTGTAACTGTGTCTGTGTGTGTGTGACTGTGTTAGTAACTGTTTGTTTCAGTGTGTGTGTAACTGTTTGTGTCAGTGTGTGTGTAACTGTTTGTATCAATGTGTGTGTAACTGTTTGTGTCAGTTTGTGTGCAACTGTTTGTGTCAGTAACTGTTTGTGTCAGTGTGTGTGTAACTGTGCCAGTGTGTGTGTAACTGTTTGTGCCAGTGTGTGTGTAACTGTTTGTGTCAGTGTGTGTGCAACTGTTTGTGTCAGTAACTGTTTGTGTCAGTGTGTGTGTAACTGTGCTAGTGTGTGTGTAACTGTTTGTGTCAGTAACTGTTTTGTGTAAGTGTGTGTGTAACTGTGCCAGTGTGTGTGTAACTGTTTGTGTCAGTGTGTGTGTAACTGTGTCAGTAACTGTTTGTGTCAGTGTGTGTGTAACTGTTTGTATCAGTAACTGTTTGTGTCAGTGTGTATGTGACTGTTTGTGTCAGTAACTGTTTGTGTCAGTGTGTGTGTAACTGTTTGTGTGTGTAACTGCCTGTGCCAGTGTGCAATTCTCTGTCTATCATTACTATGTAGAAATTCCTTAGTACTGACCCTCACTGTCTCACCAGCAGATTGTGAGTCTATAATCCTGGAGGCAGTGTGAGGATCACACTGATTTGGGTAATACTCACTGCTGGATTAGTCTCAATGTTTACAGCAATGACAAGAAAGTACAAAGCACACATGGGTTTAAAATATTCCTACACTGGGCTCATTGTTTGTGTTAACAGAGATGGTGTGTAAAAACAAATCCCAAACCTCTTGGCTGGGTTATGGGTATCTGGATAGACTAAGGGATATTTCACTGCTCCAGGAGTGTTAAATTGATGTATGAGACCAAAGAGGGCAGAAGAGATGGAGCGTGACAGACAAATAGACAGCTTGTTAGTGCTTGATATATAGAGAGAAGACATGCAGTGCCAGCTGCAGCCACAAGAGGGCGATAAAACACTTATTTAGCTGTGTCCTACAGGGGGAGCCCCAAGGTACTGGTTAGAAATTTATTTATTTTTGCTTCTTTTTAACCCTTTGATTGCTAGAAAAAGAAGTGCTCTATTTTATAAACAAAAAACAAAAAACAGTCAATTATAGCTGAAAAAATAACACAAAGGAGAAAAAACATAAGATGTATTTCACATGTCCTAAAATCATTAATATAATACCTTTATACAACTCCTCAAATTTCACTAAACAGCCCTCCTTGTTTATTTAGCTGCATTTAACCCTCCCCATAACTACTCCTTCCCAATAAACTATACTTTAACTCTTCTATTGCACCATATAACCCTCACTATAACTCCTATTGCATCATATATAACCCTCCCTATAACTTCTCCTATTGCACCATATAACCCTCCCTATAACTCCTCCTATTGCACCATATAACCCTCCCTATAGCTCCTCCTATTGCCACCATATAATACTCCCTATAACTCCTCCTATTGCACCATATAACCCTCCCTATAACTCCTCTATTGCACCATATAACCCTCTCTATAACTCCTCTATTGCACCATATAACCCTCTCTATAACTCCTCTATTGCACCATATAACCCTCCCTATAACTCCTCTATTGCACCATATAACCCTCTCTATAACTCCTCTATTGCACCATATAACCCTTCTCTATAACTCCTCTATTGCACCATATAACCCTCCCTATAACTCCTCTATTGCCCCATATAAACCCTCCCTATAAATCTCCTCTATTGCATCATATAACCCTCTATATAACTCCTCTATTGCACCATATAACCCTCCCTATAATTCCTCTATTGCACCTTATAACCCTCCCTATGACTCCTCTATTGCACCATATAACCCTCCCTATAACTCCTCTATTGCACAATATAAACCTCTCTATACCTCCTCTACTGCACCTTATATTGCACCATATAACCCTCCCTATAACTCCTTCTATTGCATAATATAAAACCCTCCCTAAACTCCTCATATTGCACCATATAACCCTCCCTCTATAACTCCTCCTATTGCACCAATATAACCCTCCCTTATAACTCCTCCTAATGCACCATATAACCACTCCCTATAACTCCTCATTTGCACCATATAAACCCTCCCTATAACTCCTCCAATTGTATCATAGTAACCCTCCCTATAACTCCTCCTATTGCACCATATAACCCCTCCCTATAACTCCTATATTGCAACCATATAACCCTCCCTATAACTCCTCCTATTGCACCATATAACCCCTCCCTATAACTCCTCCTATTGCACCATATAACCCTCCCCTATAACTCCTCTAATGCACTATATATCCCTCCCTATAACATCGCTCCTATTGCACACCATATAACCTCCCCTATAACTTCCTCTATTGCACCATATAACCCTCCCACTATAACTCTTCCGATTGCAACATATAAACTCTCCCTATAACTTCATATTGTACCATTATAAACTTCTGTATAACTCCTCCTATTGCCACCATATAACCCTCCGTATAAACGCCTTCTATTGCACCATATAACCTTCCCCTCCCCTATCTAACTCCTCCGATTTCACCATAGAACACCTCCCTATAACTCCCTCCTATTGCACATATGAACCCTCCCTATACTCCTCCTATTGCACATATAACCCTCCCATATAACTCCTCCTATTGCACCTATAACCTTCCCTATTAACTCCCTCCTATTGCAGGCATATTAACCCTCCCTATAAATCCTCCTATTGCCACCATATAACCCTCCCTTATAACACCTCCTATTGCACCATATAACCCTCCCCTATACTCCTCCTATTCGCACCATATAAACCTTCCCTATAACTCCTCCTAGTTGCACCATATAACCCTCCCCTATAACTCCTCATATTACACCATATAACCCACCCTATAACTCCTCCTAATGCTCCATATAACCCTCCCTATAACTCCTCCTATTGCACCATATAACCCTCTCTATAACTCCTCTATTGCTCCATATAAACCTCCCTATAACTCCTCCTATTGCACCATATAACCCTCCCTATAACTCCTCCTATTGCACCATATAACCCTCCCTATAACTCCCCTCCTATTGCACCATATAACACCCCTCCCTATAACTCCTCCTATTGTACCATATAATCCCTCCGTATATACTCCTATTGCTCCATACAACTCTCCCTATAACTCCTCCTATTGCACCATATAACCCTCATTATAACTCCTTCTATTGCACTATATAACTGCCTCCAAAAACTCCTCCTATTGCACCCATATAACCCTCCCTATAACTCCTCCTATTCCACCATATAACTGCCCTTTAACTCCTCCTATTGCACCATATAAACCTCCCTATACTCCTCCTATTGCTCCATATAACAATTCCATATAACTCCTCCTATTGCACAATATAATCCTCCCCTATAGCTCTCCTATTGCTCCCATATAACCCCTCCCTATAACTCCTCCTCCTATTTCTCTCCATATACCATTCCCTATAACTTCTTCTATTGCACCATATAACCCTCCCTATAACTCCTCATATTGCACCATATAATCCCTCCCTATAACTCCTCCTATTGCTCCCATATAACCCTCCCTATAACTCCCTCCCTCCTATTTCTCCATATAATAAATTCCCTATACTCAACCTGTTGCAATCTATAACCCTTCCTATAACACCTTCTATGGCACCATATAACCATCCCTATAACTACTCTGATTGCACCATATAACCCTCCCTATAACTCCTCCTATTGCACCATATAACCCTCCCTATAACTCCTCATATTGCAACCATATAACCCTCTCCCTTAACTCCTCCTATTACACCATATAACCCTCCCTATAACTCATCCTATTGATACATATAATCCTCCCCAATATCTCCTCCTATTGCACCATTAAAACCCTCCCTATAAACTACTCTTAGTGATCATATAACCCTCTCTATTAACTCCTCCTACCTGTTACCATAAAAACCTTCTTTATAACTCCTCCTATTGTCCGATTGATAAGGCTTTTTTCTAGGACCAGGGACCCTTTTAAACCTCTTCTATTGCATCATATAACCCTCCCTATAACTCCTCATATTGGCACCATATAACCCTCCCTATAACTCCTCCTATTGCACCATATAACCCTCCCTACTAACTCCTACTATTAACCCATATAACCCTCCCTATAACTCCTCCTCATTGCACCATATAACCCTCCCTATAACTCCTCCGTATTGCACCCATAAACCCTCCCTATAATCCTCCATATTGCACCATATAACCCTCCTCCCTTAACTCCTCCATATTGCACCATATAAACCCTCACGTAAACTCCTCCTATGCACCATGTAACCCTCCCTATAACTTCTCTTATTGCACCATATAATCCCCTCCATATAACTCCTCCCATTGTACCCAAATAACCCTCCCTATAACTCCTCCTATTGCACCATATAACCTTCCCTATAACTCCTTCCTATTGCACCATATAAGCCTCCCTATAACTTCTCCTATTGCACCATTTAACCCTCCCTATATCGCCTCCTATGTTTCACCATATAACCCTCCCTATAACTCCTCCCTATTGCACCATATAACCCTCCCTATATACTCCTACCTATGCACCATAATTACCTCATCCCTTAACTCCTCCTATTGCACCATATAACCTCCCTAGAACCCCTCCTATTGCACATACAACCCTCCCTAATAACTCCTCCTATTGCACCCATATAACCCTCACTATAACTCACTCCTAGTGCTTCATATATACCTTCCCTATAACTCCCCTTATTGCACCCATATACCCTCCCTATAAACTCCCTCCTATTACACTCCATATACCCTCTCTATAACTCCTCTTATTGCACCATATAACCCTCCCTATAACTCCTCCTATTGCACCATATAACCCTCCCTATAACTCCCCCTATTGCACCATATAACCCTCCCTATAACTCCTCCTATTGCACTATATAACCCTCCCTATAACCTCCTCCTATTGCACCATGTAACCTTCCCTATAACTCCTCTATTGCACCATATAACCCTCCCTATAAACTCCTCCTATTGCACCATATACCCTCCCTATAACTCCTCCTATTGCACCATATAACCCCTCCCTATAACTCCTCCTATTGCACCATATAACCTCTCCCTATAACTCCTCCTATACACCATATAACCCCTCCCTATAACTCCTCCTATTGCACCATACAACCCTCCCTATAACTCCTTCCTATTGCACCATAAAACCCTCCACTATAACTCCTCCTATTGCTTCATATAACCTTCCCCTAAACTCCTCCTATTGCACCATATAACCCTCCCTATAACTCCTCCTATTACACCATATAACCCTCCCTATAACTCCTCTTATTGCACCATATAACCCTCCCTATAACTCCTCCTATTGCACCCATATAACCCTCCCTATAACTCCTCCTATGCACCTCATAAGAAGGTGTTGTGCCAGGAGGGAGCGCTAAAAGGGAAGGTTGTGCCAGGAGGGAGCAATAAAGAGAAAGTTGTGCCAGGAGGGAGAGCTAAAGAGAGGGTTTGTTCCAAGAGAGAGCGCTAAAGATAAGGTGTGTGCCGGTAAGAGAGCGCTACAGAGAGGGTTGTGCCAGGAGGAGAGTAATAAAGAAAGGTTGTGCAGAAGAGAGCGCTACAGAAAGGGTTAATCCAAGCGGGAGTAATAAAGAGAAGGTTGGGCAAGGAGGGCAGAGTTAAAGAGAGGGGTGTGCCCAGGAGAGAGAGCTAAAGAGAAGGTTTTGCCAGAAGGAAGTGCTACAGAGAGGGTTGTGCCAGGAGGGAGCACTAAAGAGAGGGTTGTGCCCAGGAGAGAGAGCTAAAGAGAGGGTTGTGCCAGGAGGGAGCGCTAAAGAGAATGTTGTGCAAAGAGGGAGCACTAAGAGAGGGTTGTGCCAGGAGGGAGCGCTAAAGAGAGGGTAGTGCCAGGAGGGAACGCTTAAGAGAAGGTTGTGCAGGAGAGAGAGCTAAAGAGAGGGTTGTGCCAGGAGGAGCGCTAAAGAGAATGTTGTGCAAAGAGGAGCCGCTAAAGAGAGGTTTGTGCCAGGAAGAGCGATAAAGAGAGGTTTGTGCAGGAGGGAAACGCTAAAGAGAGGGTTGTGCCTGGAGTGAGCACTAAAGAGAGGGTTGTGCCTGGAGTGAGCACTAAAGAGAGGGTTGTGCCAGGAGGGAACGCTAAAGAGAGGGTTGTGCCAGGAGGGAACGCTAAAGAGAGGGTTGTGCCAGGAGGGAATGCTAAAGAGAGGGTTTGTGCCAGGAGGGAACGCTAAAGAGAGGGTTGTGCCAGGAGGGAGTGCTAAAGAGAGGGTTGTGCCAGGAGGGAACACTAAAGAGAGGGTTGTGCCAGGAGGGAATGCTAAAGAGAAGGTTGTGCCAGGAGGGTGCAATAAAGAGAGTTTTGTGCCAGGAGGGAGTGCTAAAGAGAGGGTGTGTGCCCAGGGGGGAGTGCTAAGAGAGGTTTGTGCCAGAAATCACCTCTAGGTGCTCACTATTACCAGTTTGCTCGTCATTTTCCTGTACAGTTTATGATTGGCTCTGAGGTTGTGCCAGGAGGGAGTGCAAAGAGAAGGTTGTGCTAGGAGGGAGCACTAAAGAGAAAGGTTGTGCAAGGAGGAGCACTAAAGAGAAAGTTGTGCAAGGAGGCGAGCACTAAAGAGATTTGTGCCAGGAGAGAAAGTGATAAAGGACATAGGTTGTGCCAAAGGGGAGCGCTAAATAAGAGGTTTGTGCCAGGAGTGAGCGCTAAAGAGAATGTTGTGCCCAGGAGAAAGTGCTAAAGAAAAGGTTGTGCCAAAGAGGGGCGCTAAAGAGAATGTTGTACCAGAGGAGGGACGCTAAAGACAAGGTTCTGCACAGGAGGAGCGCTAAAGAGAAAGTTGTGACAGGAGAGAGCGATAAAGAGAGTTTGTGCCAGGAGGGAGCGCTAAAGAGAAGGGTTCCTGCCAGGAGGGAGCGCTAAAGAGAAAGTTGTGAACTGGAGGGAGCGATAAGAGAGGGTTTTGCCAGGAGGGGGAGCGCTAAAGAGAGGTTTGTGCCAGGAGGGGAGCGATAAAGAGAGGGTTGTGCCAGGAGGGAGCGATAAAGAGAGGGTTGTGCCAGCAGGGAGCGCCTAAAGAGAGGTTTGTGCCAGGAGGGAGAGATAAAGAGAGTTTTGTGCCAGAAATCACCTCTAGTGCTCACTATTACCAGTTTTCTTGTACATACTCCCTGTACAGTTTCTGATTGCTCTGCTGGGCAACTAATTTTACAGAGCACAGGAAGAAGAGAGGAAATTGCAAGTTTCCTGTCAGGAATGTTTACCTGTGACAGAATGTATCCCTAGGCAGTTGCCTGCATTGCCCTTTAATAAAATAAAAGGTTATATTTTTCTTTGTTCCACTGTAAAACAAGCACCAAAAAGTTACAGCAATCATCTTAACTTTAAGCACAATATTGCTGCAGTTTTGTGGGAAGCAAGGGGGTTAAGTTTTACCACCTAAAGAATCGGAAAAATCAACAATCAACATACTGGTAGATTGCGAGTTTTCCGCTAAACAGGGTGCGAAACTAACGCTTAAAAAAGTTGTGTTTTTTCACTCGTCCATCAGGGCTGCCATTACGAGTTACTGAAAAGCCTCCTTGTGCGTGCGATATGGTGGTGTTAAGCTCCGCACAAAATCCAAGGGCTGCTTTGACGTGCTTGTACACACCTTTCCCCCATAGACATCAATGGGGAGAGAGTGTTAGAAAAAAAACGTGGATGGAATGAAAATCTCTGTAACGCAACCCCAATGATGTCCTATAGGAAAAAAAAAGTTATGTTTAAACCTAGCACCCTAACACAAACGCCTAATCTAAAAACCCCTAATCTGCCGCCCCTGATATTGCAGACACCTAAATAAAGTTATTGACCCCTAATCTGCCACTCCCGACATCGCTGACACTAATAAAGCTATTAACCCCTAATCCGCCACTCCTCGACATCGCTGCCACTAAATAAAATTAATAACCCCATAAACCGCCGCGCCCCGATATCACTGACACAAATAAAAGCTATTAACCCCCTAATCCGCCGCTCCCCGACATCGCCGCCACTATAATAAAGTTATTAACCCCCTAAACCTTCGGTCTCCCACATCACTGCCACTAAATAAACCTATTAACCCCTAAGCCCCCCCCCACATCGTAAAACACTAAATTAAACTATTAACCCCTAAACCTAACACCCCCCCTAACTTTAAATTAAAATTACAATATAACTAACTTAAAATAAATAAAATCTTACATGTGAAATAAAAAAAAACTACATTTAAACTATAAATTAACCTAAAATAACTATTCTAATAAAATTTAAAAAACTACCATTTAAAAATCTAAATTACAAATTTAAGAAAACCTAATACTATAAAAAAAATAAAAAAATAAAAAATTACAAAAAATAATAAACACTAAATTACGAAAATAAAAAACACTAAGCTTACAAAAAATAATAAACAAATGATTAAAAATAAAAACAATTACAACCTAATCTAATAACCCTATAAAAATAACCCCCCCAAATAAAAACACCCCCTAGTCTACAATAAACTACCAATAGCCCTTAAAAGGGCCTTTTGTAGGGCATTGTCCTAAGTTAAACAGCTCTTTTACCTGTAAAAAAATACAACGTCCACCTAACAGTAAAACCCCACCAACCCCCCCAAAATAAAAAACCTTAACTCTAAAAAATCCTAAACTACCCCATTGCCCCCTAAGGGGCATTTGTATGGGCATAGCCCTTAAAAGGACATTCAGCTATTTTTCATTGCCCCCTAAAAGGGCATTGAGCTCTTTTTTAAAAAGCCCAAAGCCCTACTCTAAAAAAAAAAAAAAAAAAAAAAATTAACGGTTCCTGAAGTCCAGACATCTCCATCCAGGCGGCGAGAAGTCTTCATCCAGGCAGGGATATCTTCATCCAGCCTGGGGGCGTCTTCTTTCTTCATCCCGACAGCACAGAGCGGAGCCATCCTGGAAGCCGAAGACATCCTGCACGGATCGTCCTCTTCATACGGTCCCCACCGTACACTGAAGTTGAATGCAAGGTAGCCATTTCAAAATGGTGTACCTTGCATTCCTATTGGCTGATTGATTCTACAAATTCAAATGAGCAAATAGGATGAGAGCTTCTGAAATCCTATTGGCTGTTCAAATCAGCCAATAGGATGAGAGCTACTGAAATCCTATTGGCTGCGCCACCGGGATGAAGATAGAAGACGCCCCCAAGATGGATGAAGATATTGCCGCCTGGGTGAAGACTTCTCGCCGCCTGGATGGAGATAGATGTCTGGACTTCAGGAACCATGAGTAGATATTCTGGGGTTAGTGTTAGTTTTTGTTTGTTTTTTAATTTTTTGGGGTCGCTTTTTTTTTTAGATTAGGGCTTTGGGCTTTTTTAAAAAAGCAATGAAAAAAGAGCTGAATGCCCTTTTAAGGGCAATACCCATACAAATGCCCCTTTAGGGGCAATGGGTAGCTTAGGTTTTTTTTAGTGTTAGGTTTTTTATTTTGGGGGGTTGGGTGGGTGGTGGGTTTTACTGTTGGGGGGACTTTGTATTTTTTTACAGGTAAAAGAGCTGTTTAACTTAGGGCAATGCCCTACGAAAGGCCCTTTTAAGGGCTATTGGTAGTTTATTGTAGGCTAGGGGATGTTTTTATTTTGGGGGGGGCTTTTTTTATTTTTATAGGGCTATTAAATTAGGTGTAATTGTTTTATTTTTGATAATTTCGTTTATTATTTTTTGTAAACTTAGTGTTTTTTATTTTTCTTAATTTAGTGTTTATTATTTTTTTGTAATTTTAGATTTTTTTTATTTTTTTTCATAGTGTTAGTTTTTTTTTAAAATTTGTCATTTAGATTTTTTAATTGGTAGTTTTTTTAATTTTATTAGAATAGTTATGTTAGGTTAATTTATACTTTACAAAAAGAAGAGTAATAGTACCACACTCCGTAAAAAAATATTCTTTATTGAAAATTTCTTTAAAATTTCAAAGTTACATATGTGACAGCCTTGCCACTTGATGGGGAGAGAGAGCGCAGGCACACGGGCCTTACGCGTTTCGGCAGGTTGCCGTAATCATAGCCTGTTGTGTGTTTGTACTTCTTAACCTTTAAAAGTAATTTATACTTTAAACTTAGTTTTTTTTATTTTCACAGGTAAGTTTTTATTTATGTTAAGCTAGTTATATTGTAATTTTAATTTCAAGTTAGGAGGTGTTAGGTTTAGGGGTTAATAGATTAATTAGTGTTTTGCGATGTGGGAGCCGGCGGTTTAGGGGTTAATAGGTTTATTTAGTGGCGGCGATGTGGGAGGCTGGAGGTTTAGGGGTAATAACTTTATTATAGTGGCGGCAATGTCGGGGAGCGGCAGTTTAGGGGTTAATAAGTTTATATAGTGTTGGCTATGTCGGGGGACAGTGGATTAGGGGTTATTAGGTTTATTTAATAGTCGCAATGTGAGTGGGTGGCAGATTAGGGGTTAATAAGTTTTAAATAGTGTCTACGATGTAGGAGGGTGGCGGTTTTGGGGTTAATAGGTAGTTTATGGGTGTTAGTGTACTTTATAACAGTTTAGTTATGAGTTTTGTGAAACATTTTTGTTTTGCAAAATCCATAACTACTGCTCTCAGATGGCGGTATGGATCGTGTCGGTATAGGCTGTAATGCAAGCATTTTAGCCGGACCGTACAACCTGTAATATCGACGCTATGAAAATCCCATGCAAAAACGTCATTTTTTTGAGTGCAGAATGGAAGTTGTGTTACAGACTAAAATGCTTGCGGTATAGCAATAACGACACGACTCATAATATGCGTTCCTGGCCATTACCTGGAATTGACATTTTTTCAGCGTTAAAAGCCGTAATGCAAAACTCGTAATCTTCCTGATAGCTAAATATCAAAATCCCAAATTACAGCTTCATGCATCACACTAACATATGTGATACCAGCCAGCCTCTACGTCACAGCAGATAATGTGTGTTTGTGTGCTGTCTACGCTCGCTGTCAATACACTTGTACCAGTTAATTGCTGTTTTACTGAGCACAAGTTTGTTTGTGTTCTCTTTTCCCTAGTTGTCTGTATTTTAACGTTCTCAATTCACTAGAACACAATGCAACCACTATATGCATGTAGTAGTTACAAGGTATTGCAAACCCCAGAATATATCTATATCTGTCTGTCTATCTATACATCTGTTTATCTAATCAATCTATCTCTTATATATCATCTATCTATCTATCTATCTATCTATCTATCTATCTATCTATCTATCTATCTATCTGTCTGTCTGTCTATCCATCTATCTATCTATCTATCTATCTATCTATCTATCTATCTATCTATCTATCTATCTATCTTGTATGTCTGTCTGTCGCCCGTTCATCTGTTTGTCTGTCTATACATTTATCCGTCTGTCTATACATCTATCTGTCTATCATCAATCTATATATCTATCTATCTGTCTATCATCTATTTATCTGTCTATCTATCTATACACTGTCTGTCTGTCTATCTATCCATCTATCATCTATACAGCTATCCATCTATACAGCTACCATCTATCTATTTATCTATCATCAATCTATCTGTCTATCTATACATCTATATATCTATACATATTGTGACAGACCCTTCTGTCAGGACTGAAGGAGTTAATTGTGTTTAGCTAAGAAACTAATTTCTAAAGACAGAGTTGCTGGCTCCAGCTATAATCTAATTAGTGCTAAGCATTCTATTGTTTGATCACCTCCAGAGAGAAAACGCCTAAGTGATAAGGGCCAAGAGTGTCTTGTGGTTGAAGTGTTTAAGTAATATAATTCTATTGTATCATGTCAAAGGGCTTGTTCCCTCCATGTAATGTACAACAGTCTTTCAACCCCCATCTGGGGGGGGGGGTTGTCAAACCTGTATAAATACTAGGCATCTAGCCTTTAATAAATGTCATTCTGTTTTAAACCTGAAAACTGGCTTGGTTGTGAATTGCTGATTCCCTATGCAGGACATTGTTCATCTGGTATTAACCTTGGTATCCTGTTGGTACCGTAACAATTGGTGGCAGCGGTGGGATGAACCTTATCGCCCAGAAGAGCAACTACACAAGCCAGTAACCTCAGGAAGAGGGGGATTATTACAATACTGACTAAGATGGAAAAGAGAAAAGTAAATTTTGCAGCTTTTAAAAACTTCCTGGAAACAGAAGGAGAGATTGATGGGTACCTTGCGGATTTTGAGAGGCAATGTGCACTACACAAGGTACCCGCAGAGGACTGGGTCACGATATTATCTGGAAAATTATCCGGCCGGGCCAGAGAGGCTTTTCGGGCCATTCCAGATGAGGAAGTCAGGGATTATAATACGGTAAAAAGAGGCTCTGCTCTCCAGGTATGCGGTTACACCGGAGGCATACCGGAGGCGGTTCAGAGACACTGTTAAATTAGCTGGAGATTCCTACCTTGAGTGGGCATGTAAGGTGCACCGCACAGCAGCTCACTGGATAGCGGGGTGCCAAGCCATATCTGGGGAAGAGGTGCTGCAGCTATTCCTGTTTGGAACATTGCTTCGACAAGTTACCCGCAGGAGTTCGAGAGTGGGTTCGGGACCGTAAACCCTCCACCCTGCAGGAAGCGGCTCGCTTGGCAGATGAGTATACGGATGCCCGCAAACTGGACACTGCTACCACTAAGCCCCCTGCTAGAGTGGAGTACAGACCCCCAGTCACCCCAGCAGCTGCCAGTTACCAAACCCCGGCGCACCGCTATAACCACACGGCCTCCGGCCACGAACTACCCTCAGAGAGCCCTGTTCAATTTGCGGGGCTACTCACAACCGATTCGATGCTTTGGATGTAAGCAACTAGGGCACAAAAGACCAGAGTGTCCCCTAAACACAGCGAACCAAGCGCAGTCCTGGAGAAGACCTGCCGGCGGAATCCCACGTAATCCTCAGCCTGCGGCCCGCTACGTAGAGGCGCAAGAATGCTGGAGCATCCTACATGAGGCAGACCTTGTGCAAGCTGCCCACCGGAATAACCGGCAACTGGTTAAAGTGAATGGGAAGAAGGTCAGTGGTCTACGGGGATACTGGTGCTACCATGACCTTGCTTCAAAAGAACTTGGTGTCTGAGAAACAGTACACTGGAGACACTGTGGCTGTGAGGGTAGCAAGGGGCGATGTGTTCAGCCCTACCTGTTGCCAGGGTACATTTGGATTGGGGAGTGGGCGCTAGACCTGTGAATGTGGGGGTCAAGAAGGACTTACCTGCTGATGTTCTTCTTGGAAATGACTTGGCCCCCCTTGTTTCTGCCTACGCTCCTATGGGTCCCGCTGATGTTAACTCTGTGACTACCCGTGCCCAGATCCGTGCAGCAGAGACTGACCCACCTGCTGCTAAGCCCCAGGACGCTGAGCTCAGTAAATCTCTATCCGCTATTGATATGTGGAGGTCCCGTTTACAATGCGCTGATGAAGGAGAAGAGGAGCGCAGAGGAAAAAGCACGTTTAGAACGTGAATCTCTGCTAGACAAGCTGCACCGACAGACTGCAGAAAACACCAGCTTGAGAGTGGGACATGAAACCTTAAAGACAAACTTAGCGACACTTGAGGAGAAGCTGACGCTGGCTCATAGTGAGGTGCAGCAACTCAAGGGCACCCTATGTCAGTATGAAGGGATTGTGGATACCTATAAAGAGCAGGTACAGAAAACTCGTAAAGAAGCTGATGGGATTTTGAAGGACTGTTTAGCCCTAGTCTGGGCACTGAGGAAGTTGAACCCTTCTTTGTATGGACAGGAATTCTCTCTCATAACGGGAATGATGGATTGTCCTGGCAAACTGACATGCCTACCACCTCCTAGTCCGGTCATCCCCAGGTTGACCCGCCAAAGGGTCAAGCCGGGTCTGCCGGAGTGTTCCACAACGGGGGAGATATGTGACAGACCCTTCTGTCAGGACTGAAGGAGTTAATTGTGTTTAGCTAAGAAACTAATTTCTAAAGACAGAGTTGCTGGCTCCAGCTATAATCTAATTAGTGCTAAGCATTCTATTGTTTGATCACCTCCAGAGAGAAAACGCCTAAGTGATAAGGGCCAAGAGTGTCTTGTGGTTGAAGTGTTTAAGTAATATAATTCTATTGTATCATGTCAAAGGGCTTGTTCCCTCCATGTAATGTACAACAGTCTTTCAACCCCCATCTGGGGGGGGGGGGTTGTCAAACCTGTATAAATACTAGGCATCTAGCCTTTAATAAATGTCATTCTGTTTTAAACCTGAAAACTGGCTTGGTTGTGAATTGCTGATTCCCTATGCAGGACATTGTTCATCTGGTATTAACCTTGGTATCCTGTTGGTACCGTAACACATATATTTGCTACCAGTCAAAGTTTTAGAACACTCCAATGTCAAAGGTAACTGTGTGTATGTGTTTTTGTTTATGTGTATGTGTGTTTGTATGTGCATTTGTGTGTGTATATGTATGTTTGTATGTGTTTTTTATATTTGTGTGTGTATTTGTGTTAGATCATGCATGTTTTTTTGTGTGTGTGTGTATGTGTATATGAGTGTATGTGTGTGCGTGTATGTGTTTTTGTGTGTGTATGTGTGTGCATGTGTGTGTATATGTGCGTGTGTGCGTGTATTTGTGTGCATGTGTGTATATGTGTGTGCATGTGTGTATATGTGCGTGTGTGTATGTGTGCGTGTATTTGTGTGCGTGTGTGTGTATGTATGTGTGTGTGTGTATTTGTGTGCGTGTGTGTGTATGTATGTGTGTGCATGTGTGTGTATATGTGCGTGGATTTGTGTGCATGTGTGTATATGTGTGTGCATGTGTGTGTATATGTGCGTGTGTGTATATGTGTGTGTGTGTGCGTATATGTGTGTGTATGTGTATATGAGTGTATGTGTGTGCGTGTATGTGTTTTTGTGTGTGTGTGTATGTGTATATGAGTTTATGTGTGTGCGTGTATGTGTTTTTGTGTGTGTATGTGTGTGCATGTGTGTGTATATGTGCGTGTGTGCGTGTATTTGTGTGCATGTGTGTATATGTGTGTGCATGTGTGTGTATGTGTGCGTGTATTTGTGTGCGTATGTGTGTATGTATGTATGTGTGTATTTGTGTGCGTATGTGTGTGCATGTGTATGTATATGTGCGTGTGTGTGTGTATTTGTGTGCATGTGTGTATATGTGTGTGCATGTGTGTGTATATGTGCGTGTGTGTATATGTGTGTGTGTGTGTGCGTATATGTGTGTGTGTGTGTATGTGTGTGTGTGCGTCTATATGTGTGTGTGTATGTGTGTGTGTGTATTTGTGTGCATGTGTGTGTATGTATGTGTGTGTGTGTATTTGTGTGCGTGTGTGTATGTATGTGTGTGTGTATATGTGTGTGCATGTGTGTGTATATGTGCGTGTGTGCATGTATGTGTCTGTGTATTAGTGTGTGTGTATGTGTGTGTATATGTGTGTGCATGTGTGTGTGTATGTGTATTTGTGTTCATGTGTGTGTTTTTATGTGTGTGTATATGTGAGTGCATGTGTGTGTATATGTGCGTGTATGTATGTGTGTGTGTATTTGTGCGTATGTGGGCATATTACATATTGTTGTTTTCAGCAGACCCAGCATATTAAAACTATATTAATTATTTCATGTTTATATCATGATATGTAAGAACTCTACCTTAAACTGTGTGAAAAGATGTATAATGTAATTAAGATTTTAATAAACAAGGTTGTAAACAAAATGTTTTTGCTTTCAAAACAATATTGTTAAAAGAAGAAGGCGTTATTCTCATACAGATAAGGGGCTTTCGCTACACTTATAAAGCGTTGTATGCACATAAAGACTCACATGGGCATCTACTCAAATGAATGCACATTTATTCATGCCAGGTGAACACCCGCTTATTACAATTTATATTGAGGCTTTATTTTAATGAGGGCCTTATGGGCTTTATAACAAGCAAGTTATGGTAGCAGTATTTGCAACAATATTTGTAGCAATGTTATAGATTGTTGCACAGATGCTATACAGTGCTAAAGACACGTGCACGTGCACAACACGTGACTCTTCAACAGAGGATATCAGTAGAATGAAGCAAATTTGATAACAGATCTAAATAGGAGAGTTTTTTTAATTGTCATGCTCTGTCTGATTAATGAAAGTTGAATTTTCATGCACCATTAAGTGAGTTTATACCTTTCCATCCTCGTATAGTTATGACATAGTGCGTTGGCACTGGGGAGGGGGGTCTTGTGTTTAGATAATGTAAAAGCTGACCAAATCCTTCATCTAATTGAATATAAGGTCTGGTGCCCCCCCCCCCCCCCATTACAGCACTAATTACCCGCGCTGTTTAGATGTTCGAACCCAAACAGGAAATGGACATAGCTCCAAACAATGGTCTGTAAGAGACGCTGTGCCCCAACGACAGAAGGGGGGTTGAGCAGTTTCCTGGAGCAGGGTAAGCAGTGACCACAAACCAGTGGATGTATTTGTCACAGAACCACTATGGGCTTCGGTAGTACATGGGGGGGGCAGCTGTAGAGAGGAGGACTTGATAGACTCCCCTAGAGAATCTACCCCCACTAGCCCACTGTGTGTTCTGTTTGTCTATTTTAGTATCTTCCTTCCATTGTTCTATAGGTTCTGTCCAGCGCCATTTAGTCCAGAACTCCAGTTATCTCACACCTAGAAGGTAACATTATTAGTCAGCTTTCTCTAATAATAGAAGCTATATAGGATGATATGAGCAGTATACAGATTGTGCAAATGGAAATCACATATAGTGCTAGATTAGTTGAAAGCATTTTTATTACATTTGCAAAAATCTTACTCCCTCACATATCAGACTTCTATAGAGGGGCGCTGAAAAGCACATGACGCTTGACCGCTAAGCCAAAGATGCACTAAATCTCCGTCCAATGAAGTTTTTTACTTAGTTATATACTATGGTGCTGAGCTGAAATATAAGGTAAAATCATTATACACATACATACACATACATACATACTTATACATACATATGTTTACACACATACACACACATACATACTTATACATACATATGTTTACACACATACATACTTATACATACATATGTTTACACACATACATACTTATACATACATATGTTTACACACATACATACTTATACATACATATGTTTACACACATACATACACATGCATACTTATACACACATACATACACATACATACTTATACATACATATGTTTATGCACATACATACACATACATACTTATACATACATATGTTTACACACATATATACACATATATACATACTTATACATACATATGTTTATACACATACATACACATACATGCTTATACATACATATGTTTATACACATACATACACATACACATACATACATGCTTATACATACATATGTTTATACACATACATACACATACATACTTATACATACATATGTTTATACACATACACACATACATACTTATACATACATATGTTTACACACATACATACACATACATACTTATACATACATATGTTTATACACATACATACACATACATACTTATACATACATATGTTTGCACACATACATACACATACATACTTATACATACATATGTTTACACACATATATACACATATATACATACTTATACATACATATGTTTGCACACATACATACTTATGCATACATATGTTTGCACACATACATTCATATACATACATACTTATACATACATATGTATACACACATACATACATACATACATAAATACTTATACATACATATGCATACATACACATACATACTTATACACACATATGTTTACACACATACATACAAACTTATACATACATATGCATACATACACATACATACTTATACACACATATGTTTACACACATACATACACATGTATACATAGTTATACATATTTGTACACACATACATACATATACATACATACTTATACATACATATGTTTACACACATACATACACATACATACTTATACATACATATGTTTATACACATACATACACATACATACTTATACATACATATGTTTACACACATATATACACATATATACATACTTATACATACATATGTTTATACACATACATACACATACATACTTATACATACATATGTTTACACACATACACACATACACACACATACATACTTATTCATACATATGTTTACACACATACATACACATACATACTTATACATACATATGTTTACACACATACATACACATACATACTTATACATACATATGTTTATACACATACATACACATACATACTTATACATACATATGTTTGCACACATACATACACATACATACTTATACATACATATGTTTACACACATATATACACATATATACATACTTATACATACATATGTTTGCACACATACATACTTATACATACATATGTTTGCACACATACATTCATATACATACATACTTATACATACATATGTATACACACATACATACATACATACATAAATACTTATACATACATATGCATACATACACATACATACTTATACACACATATGTTTACACACATACATACATACATACTTATACATACATATGCATACATACACATACATACTTATACACACATATGTTTACACACATACATACACATGTATACATAGTTATACATATTTTTACACACATACATACATATACATACATACTTATACATACATATGTATACACACATATACACACATACATACATACTTATACATACATATGTATACACACATACATACATACTTATACATACATATGTTTACACACATACATACATGTATACATACTTATACATATTTTTACACACATACATACATACATACTTATACATACATATGTATACACACATATACACACATACATACATACTTATACATACATATGTATACACACATACATACATACATACATATGTATACACACATACATACATACGTATACATACATATGTTTACACACATACATACATACTTATACATACATATGTATACACACATATACACACATACATACATACATACTTATACATACATATGTATACACACATATACACACATACATACATACATACTTATACATACATATGTATACACACATACATACATACGTATACATACATATGTTTACACACATACATACATACGTATACATACATATGTATACACACATACATACATACTTATACATACATATGTATACACACATACATACATACGTATACATACATATGTTTACACACATACATACATACTTATACATACATATGTTTACACACATACATACATACGTATACATACATATGTATACACACATACATACATACTTATACATACATATGTATACACACATACATACATACGTATACATACATATGTTTACACACATACATACATACTTATACATACATATGTTTACACACATATATACACATACACACATACTTACACATACATACATACATACATGGGGGGGCAGCTGTAGAGATGAGGACTTGATAGACTCCCCTAGAGAATCTACCCCCTCTAGCCCACTGTGTGTTCTGTCTGTCTATTTTAGTATCTTCCTTCCATTGTTCTATAGGTTCTGTCCAGAGCCATTTAGTCCAGAACTCCAGTTATCTCACACCTAGAAGGTAACATTATTAGTCAGCTTTCTCTAATAATAGAAGCTATATAGGATGATATGAGCAGTATACAGATTGTGCAAATGGAAATCACATATAGTGCTAGATTAGTTGAAAGCATTTTTATTACATTTGCAAAAATCTTACTCCCTCACATATCAGACTTCTATAGAGGGGCGCTGAAAAGCACATGACGCTTGACCGCTAAGCCAAAGATGCACTAAATCTCCGTCCAATGAAGTTTTTTACTTAGTTATATACTATGGTGCTGAGCTGAAATATAAGGTAAAATCATTATACACATACATACACATACATACATACTTATAAATACATATGTTTACACACATACATACACATGTATACATACTTATACATATGTTTACACACATACATACACATGTATACATACTTATACATATTTCTTCTACTAGATACGACGAGTCCACGGATTCATCCTTACTTGTGGGATATTATCCTCCTGCTAACAGGAAGTGGCAAAGAGCACCACAGCAGAGCTGTCTATATAGCTCCTCCCTTGACTCCACCCCCCAGTCATTCTCTTTGCCTACACTAAGTGATAGGAAGAAGTAAAGTGAAAGAGGTGTTAAAATGATAGTTTTTATTTTCTTCAAGCAAGATTTTTTTATTTTAAATGGTACCGGTGAGTGCTATTTTTTCTCAGGCAGCAGATGGATGAAGATTTCTGCCTGGAGATTGATGATCTTAGCGATTGTCACTAAGATCCAGAGAAGTTCCCACAGAATGGCTGAGGAGTACTTGAGAAGCTTCAGCGTAGGGAACGTTTTTTTCATGCTACAAGCACTGAGGTATGTTCAGTAATTTTTTTCTGGAGAGACTGTGTTATTTCAGAACTGGCTGACAGTATTCCCATAAGGGAAGGGGTAAGCAGTAATCCTACATGTGATAGAAGGGCATTACTGGGACCTGTATGTTATGGGACTTTACAGCGGTTTTCACTAGGCAGTGAGACATCGATATAGATGGGAGGGGCCTAATTTCGTGCCTCAGATGCGCAGTTGAATTTCCTATGCAAGCTGCAAGCTCCAGATCCGGTGGGCCTAAACTGAAGGATTTGGCCTAAACTAAGTGATAGAGTGAATTAACAGACCCCTGAGGGCAGGTAGGCGCCACAGCAGAGCTGTGGCGAGATGCAGGGGGTCGATTGCTTAATTTCATAACGTTTTTGAGTAAAGTTTTTTTCCATTAAGGGTTAAGCATACCTTACTTGTGGTGCAATCTTAGCTGGCAAGGTAAGACACATATATACTAAAATTGTGATAATTATAACATTTTAGAGCAGTTTTGGAAAAATTGTACGCTTTTTTACTCTTAAAGGCGCAATACCATTTTTCAGATTGTTGTTTTTTTTCACAAAATAAAGTGTTTTCAAGCCTGTTTGTGGTCATTACTAGTCTGTTTCAACATGTCTGACATTGAGGAAAGTCAATGTTCTATGTGTTTAGAAGCCATTGCGGAACCCCCACTTAAAATGTGTCCCTCATGTACTTACATTGCAAAGAACATATTTTAGGTGATAAAAGTATGTCTCAGGATGATTCTCAGTCAGAAGAGAATCAGGTTATGCCATCCAATTCTCCCCAAGTGTCAAAACCTTTAACGCCCGCTCAAGCGACGCCTAGTACTTCTAGCGCATCTAATTCTTTCACATTGCAAGATATGGCTGCAGTTATGTCTACTACCCTTACAGAGGTATTATCTAAACTGCCAGGTTTACAGGGTAAGCGCAGCAGGTCAGGTATAAGAGTAAATGCTGAGACCTCTGATGCTTTATTGGGCATCTCCGATGTACGTCACAGTGTTCTGATTTGGTGGTGGGGGAATTGATGTCTGAGGGAAAGCTTTCAGATTCAGGAAAGATGTTCCCTCAAACAGACTCAGATGTGATGGCCTTTAAGTTTAAGCTTGAACACCTCCGCTTGTTATTCCGGGAGGTTTTAGCGACTCTGGATGATTGTGACCCTATTGTCATGCCACCAGAGAAATTGTGTAAAATGGATAAATATCTAGAGGTCCCTACTTACACTAATGTTTTTCCAGTCCCTAGAAGAATTTCGGACATTGTTACTAAGGAATGGGATAGACCAGGCATTCCGTTCTCTCCCCCTCCTACTTTTAAGAAAATTTTTCCCATATCTGACACCATTCGGGATTCTTGGCAGTCAGTCCCTAAGGTGGAGGGAGCTATTTCTACCCTGGCTAAGCGTACAACTATACCTATTGAGGACAGTTGTGCTTTCAAAGATCCTATGGATAAAAAATTAGAGGATCTTCTAAATAAATTGTTTATTCATCAGGGTTTTCTTCTACAACCTATAGCGTGCATTGTTCCAGTAACTACTGCAGCAGCTTTTTGGTTTGAGGCTCTATAGGAGTCTCTTAATGTTGAGACCCCATTAGATGATATTTTGGATAGAATTAAGACTCTCAAGCTAGCTAATTCTTTTATTACCAATGCCGCATTTCAAATGGCTAAATTAGCGGCAAAAAATGCAGGTTTTGCCAATCTAGCGCGTAGAGCGTTATGGCTTAACTCTTGGTCTGCTGATGTGTCATCAAAATCTAAACTTTTAGCTATTCCTTTTAAAGGTAAGACCCTATTCGGGCCTAAGCTAAAGGAAATAATTTCCGACATTACTGGAGGTAAAGGTCATGCCCTTCCTCAGGACAAGACTGTTAAAATGAGGGCTAAACAAAATAATTTCCGTTCCTTTCGAAACTTTAAAGGTGGACCCTCTACTTCCTCCTCTGCCACAAAGCTAATCAGGCCTGGAATAAAGGTAAACAGGCTAAGAAGCCCACTGCTGCTACCAAGACAGCATGAAGGGGCAGCCTCCGATCCGGGACCAGATCTAGTAGGGGGCAGACTTTCTCTCTTCGCTCAGGCTTGGGCAAGGGAAGTTCAGGATCCCTGGGCATTAGAAATCGTGACCCAGGGGTATCAACTAGATTTCAAAGATTTTCTCCCAAGAGGGAGATTTCATCTTTCACGTTTGTCTGTAGACCAGACAAAAAGAGAGGCGTTCTTACGCTGTGTAGAAGACCTATATACAATGGGTGTAATCTGCCCAGTTCCAAATCTAGAACAGGGGCAGGGGTTTTACTCAAATCTGTTCGTGGTTCCCAAAAAAGAGGGAACTTTCAGACCGATTTTAGATCTCAAATGCCTAAACAAATTTCTCAGAGTCCCATCATTCAAGATGGAGACCATACAAACAATTTTACCAATGATCACATTCCTATCCACAAAGATCATCACCAGTTTCTCAGGTTCGCCTTCCTGGACAAACACTACCAGTTTGTGGCCCTTCCTTTGGGGATGGCCATAGCTCCCAGAATCTTCACAAAGGTGCTAGGGTCCCTTCTGGTGGTTCTAAGGCCGCGGGGCATAGCAGTGGCGCCCTATCTGGATGATATTTTGATTCAGGCATCAACTTACAATCTAGCCAAATCTCACACGGACATCGTGTTGGCTTTTCTAAGAACTCACGGGTGGAAGGTGAACATACAAAAGAGTTAACTAGTTCCACTGACAAGAGTTCCATTCCTAGGAACTCTGATAGACTCGGTAGACATGAAAATGTTTCTGACGGAGGTCAGAAAGTTAAAGATCCTAACTTCTTGCCGAGCACTTCATTCCATACCTCGGCCATCAGTGGCGCAGTGTATGGAGGTCATTGGGTTAATGGTAGCGGCAATGGACATTGTTTCGTTTGCCCGCATACATCTCACACCACTGCAGCTGTGCATGCTCAGACAGTGGAATGGGGATTATGCAGATTTATCTCCTCGGATAAATCTGGATCTAGAGATCAGAGACTCTCTTCTTTGGTGGTTGTCACAGGATCATCTGTCCCAGGGAATGTGCTTCCGCAGGCCAGCATGGGTCATAGTGACGACGGACGCCAGCCTCTTGGGCTGGGGTGCAGTCTGGAATTCACTGAAGGCTCAGGGTGTTTGGACTCAGGAGGAGTCCCTACTACCAATAAATATTCTGGAACTGAGAGCAATATTCAATGCGCTTCAAGCGTGGCCTCAGTTGGCTTTGGCCAAATTCATAAGATTCCAGTCGGACAATATCACGACTGTAACATATATCAATCATCAAGGGGGAACAAAGAGTCCTCTAGCGATGACAGAAGTTTCCAAGATAATTCGATGTGCAGAGACTCACTCTTCCCATCTATCAGCAATCTATATCCCAGGAGTAGAGAACTGGGAAGCGGATTTTCTAAGTCATCAGACTTTTCCCCCGGGGTGTGGGAGCTCCATCCGGAGGTGTTTGCGGCATTGATCCGTCAATGGGGCACACCAGAATTGGATCTGATGGCATCTCGTCAGAATGCCAAACTTCCTTGTTACGGGTCCAGATCAAGGGATCCCCAAGCTGTACTGATAGATGCTCTAGCAGTACCTTGGTCATTCAACCTGGCTTATGTGTTTCCTCCTTTTCCTCCTTTTCCTCTCCTAGCTTGTCTGATTGCCAGAATCAAACAGGAGAGGGCTTCGGTAATCCTGATAGCGCCTGCGTGGCCACGCAGGACTTGGTATGCAGATCTAGTGGAAATGTCATCTCTGCCACTGTGGAAACTGCCACTGAGACAGGACCTTCTAATCCAAGGTCCGTTCCAACATCCAAATCTCAATTCTCTGCAGCTGACTGCCTGGAGATTGAATGCTTGATTTTATCTAAGCGTGGATTCTCTGAGCCGGTCATTGATACCTTGATTCAGGCTCGCAAGCCTGTCACTAGGAAAATTTACCATAAGATATGGCATAAATATCTTTATTGGTGCAAATCCAAGGGCTACTCATAGAGTAGGGTTAGGATTCCTAGGATTTTGTCCTTTCTCCAAGAAGGATTGGAGAAGGGATTATCAGCTAGTTCCTTAAAGGGACAAATTTCTGCTTTGTCAATTCTACTACACAGGCGTCTCAGTCTCAGTCTCAGTCTTTTGTCAGGCTGTAGTCAGAATTAAGCCTGTGTTTAAACCTGTTGCTCCGCCATGGAGTTTGAATTTAGTTCTCAATGTTCTTCAAGGGGTTCCGTTTGAACCCATGCATTCCATAGATATTAAGCTTTTATCTTGGAAAGTTTTGTCTTTAGTTGCTATCTCTTCTGCTCGAAGAGTTCCTGAGCTTTCTGCGTTACAATGTGACTCGCCTTATCTTATATTCCATTCTGATAAGGTGGTTTTGCGTACTAAACCTGGATTCCTTCATAAGGTTGTTTCAAATAAGAATATTAATCAGGAAATTGTTGTTCCTTCTTTGTGTCCTAATCCTTCTTCTAAGAAGGAGCGTCTGTTACATAACTTGTACGTGGTTCGTGCCTTGAAGTTTTACTTACAAGCGACCAAGGATTTCCATCAAACATCTTCTCTATTTGTTGTCTATTCTGGAAAGCGAAAGGGTCAAAAAGCTACGGCTACCTCTCTTTCTTTTTGGCTGAAAAGCATCATCCGTTTGGCATACAAGACTGCTAGACAGCAGCCTCCTGAAAAAATTACAGCTCATTCTACTAGGCTTCCACATGGGCATTTAAAAACGATGCTTCTGTTGAACAGATTTGTAAGGCTGCGACTTGGTCCTCCCTTCATACCTTTTCCAAATTTTCCAAATTTGATACTTTTGCTTCTTCTGAGGCTATTTTTGGGAGAAAAGTTCTTCAAGCAGTGGTGCCTTCCATTTAGGTATCTGTCTTGTCCCTCCCGTTCATCCGTGTCCTGTTGCTTTGGTATTGTATCCCACAAGTAAGGATGAATTCGTGGACTTGTCGTATCTAGTAGAAGAAAAGGAAATTTATGCTTACCTGATAAATTGATTTCTTCTACGATACGACGAGTCCATGGCCCTCCCTGTCATTTTAGACAGATTATATTTTTGTTTTCAAACTTCAGTCGCCGCTGCACATATTTAGTTTCTCCTTTTTCTTCCTATACCTTCGGTCGAATGACTGGGGGGTGGAGTCAAGGGAGGAGCTATATAGACAGCTCTGCTATGGTGCTCTTTGCCACTTCCTGTTAGCAGGAGGATAATATCCCACAAGTAAGGATGAATCAGTGGACTCGTCGTATCGTAGAAGAAATCAATTTATCAGGTAAGCATAAATTTCCTTTTTTACACACATACATACATACATATACATACATATGTTTACACACATACATACACATACATACTTATACATACATATGTTTACACACATACACACATACACACACACAAACATACTTATACATACATATGTTTACACACATACATAACGCCCGCTGGTATTACGAGTCTTGCAGGTACAGGTGTACCGCTTACTTTTTTGGCCAGACTTGGAAATACTGCAAATCCACTTACGTCAATTGCGTATCCTATTTTTTCAACGGGACTTGCATAGCGCCGGTATTACGAGTCTGCCAAAAAGTGAGCGGTACACCCTCTCCTGTCAAGACTGGTACCGCATTTTAAAGTCAGTAGTTAAGAGTTTTACATTACAATGCCGTAGCATAAAACTCTAAGGTGCTAAAAAGTACACTAACACCCATAAACTACCTATTAACCCCTAAACCGAGGCCCCCCCCACATCTCAAACACTAAAATAAAAAATGTAACCCCTAATCTGCCAAACCAGACATTGCTGCCACTATAATAAATATATTAACCCCTAAACCGCAGCACTCCCGCCTCGCAAACATTAGTTAAATATTATTAACCCTTAATCTGCCGTCCCTAACATCGCTGACACCTACCTACATTTATTAACCCCTAATCTGCCGCCCCCAATGTCGTCGCCACTATACTAAAGTTATTAACCCCTAAATCTAAGTCTAACCCTAACCCCCTAATTTAAATATAATTTAAATAAATCTAAATAAAATTACTATCATTAACTAAATAATTCCTATTTAAAACTAAATACTTACCTATAAAATAAACCCTAAGCTAGCTACAATTAACTAATAGTTACATTGTAGCTAGCTTAGGGTTTATTTTTATTTTACAGGCAAGTTTGTATTTATTTTAACTAGGTAGAATAGTTATTAAATAGTTATTAACTATTTAATAAACTACCTAGCTAAAATAAAGACAAATTTACCTGTCAAAATAAAACCTAACCTAAGTTACACTAACACCTAACACTACACTATAAATGTAGGTAGGTTGCGGCGATGTTAGGGACGGCAGATTAGAGGTTAATAATCTTTAACTAATGTTTGTGATGCGGGAGTGCAGCGGTTTAGGGGTTAATAGGATTATTATAGTGGCGGCGACGTTGGGGTGGCAGATTAGGGGTTAAGAAGTGTAGGTAGGTTGCGGAAACATTGGGGAAGGCAGATTAGGGGTTAATAAATATAATGTAGGTGTCGGCGATGTTGGGGGCATCAGATTAGGGGTTCATAAGTATAATGTAGGTGGCGGCGGTGTCCGGAGCGGCAGATTAGGGGTTAATAATATAATGTAGGTGTCGGCGATGTCGGGGGCGGCAGATTAGGGGTTAATAAATGTAAGATTAGGGGTGTTTAGACTCTGGGTTCATGTTAGGGTGTTAGGTGTAGACATAAAATGTATTTCTCCATAGGAATCAATGGGGCTGCGTTAAGGAGCTTTACGATGCTTTTTTGCAGGTGGCTCTCCCCATTGATTCCTATTGTGCACGAGCACGTTACACCAGCTCACCGCTAATGTAAGCAGCGCTGGTATTGGAGTGCAGTAAGGAGCAAAATTTTGCTCAACGCTCACTTCTGGTCTGGTTTGTAAAAACCCGTAATACCAGCGATCTCTGTAAGTGAGCGGTGAACATAAACTGCTCATTAGCACTGCACAGCTCAAAACGAAAAACTCGTACTTTAGCCGAATGTTCTTTTTACATTTAAATAGATATTTCTATATATAAATTATTATTTTTTTGTAAAATGTATATATATACACACACACACAAATATAGATCGATAGATAGATAGATAGATAGATAGATAGATAGATAGATAGATAGATAGATAGATAGATACATAGATAGATATAGAGAGATAGAGATAGATAGATATGTGCATTGCTATAACATATGTTCACATTTTGAATATTTTATAAGTGAGGCACTAGCAATAGAATTATACAAGAACTGTACTCACTACTCAGCACAGTGCTGCTTATTAAGACAACATGCTGCCTATTGACATCTGCTGAAGAATTGCACACTACATCAAGCTAACCCTATTCTCTCTCCTCTGCTTTCAGGTACGTGAATAGAGACCCTGTCACTCTGCAACTATTCACTGCTCTCTGGTGTTTTTTACTCTCCTATAACTCTCTTCTGGTACGTGAATAGAGACCCTGTCAATCTGCAACTATTCACTGCACTCTGGTGTTTTTTACTCTCCTGTAACTCTCTTCTGGTACGTGAATAGAGACCCTGTCAATCTGCAACTATTCACTGCACTCTGGTATTTTTTACTCCCCTGTAACTTTCTTCTGGTACGTGAATAGAGACCCTGTCACTCTGCAACTATTCACTGCTCTCTGGTGTTTTTTACTCTCCTATAACTCTCTTCTGGTACGTGAATTGAGACCCTGTCAATCTGCAAACTATTCACTGCACTCTGGTGTTTTTTACTCTCCTGTAACTCTCTTCTGGTACGTGAATAGAGACCCTGTCAATCTGCAACTATTCACTGCTCTCTGGTGTTTTTTACTCTCCTGTAACTCTCTTCTGGTACGTGAATAGAGACCCTGTCAATCTGCAACTATTCACTGCTCTCTGGTGTTTTTTACTCTCCTGTAACTCTCTTCTAGTACGTGAATAGAGACCCTGTCAATCTGCAACTATTCACTGCTCTCTGGTGTTTTTTACTCTCCTGTAACTCTCTTCTGGTACGTGAATAGAGACCCTGTAAATCTGCAACTTCACTGCACTCTGGTGTTTTTTACTCTCCTGTAACTCTCTTCTGGTACGTGAATAGAGACCCTGTCAATCTGCAACTATTCACTGCTCTCTGGTGCTTTTTACTCTCCTGTAACTCTCTTCAGGTACATGAATAGAGACCCTGTCAATCTGCAAACTATTCACTGCTCTCTGGTGTTTTTTACTCTCCTGTAACTCTCTTCTGGTACGTGAATAGAGACCCTGTCAATCTGCAACTATTCACTGCTTTCTGGTGTTTTTTACTCTCCTGTAACTCTCTTCTGGTACGTGAATAGAGACCCTGTCAATCTGCAACTATTCACTGCTCTCTGGTGTTTTTTACTCTCCTGTAACTCTCTTCAGGTACATGAATAGAGACCCTGTCAATCTGCAAACTATTCACTGCTCTCTGGTGTTTTTTACTCTCCTGTAACTCTCTTCTGGTACGTGAATAGAGACCCTGTCAATCTGCAACTATTCACTGCTTTCTGGTGTTTTTTACTCTCCCGTAACTCTCTTCTGGTACGTGAATAGAGACCCTGTCAATCTGCAACTATTCACTGCACTCTGGTGTTTTTTACTCTCCTGTAATTCTCTTCTGGTACGTGAATAGAGACCCTGTCAATCTGCAACTATTCACTGCTCTCTGGTGTTTTTTACTCTCCTGTAACTCTCTTCTGGTACGTGAATAGAGACCCTGTCAATCTGCAACTATTCACTGCTCTCTGGTGTTTTTTACTCTCCTGTAACTCTCTTCTGGTACGTGAATAGAGACCCTGTCAATCTGCAACTATTCACTGCTTTCTGGTGTTTTTTACTTGCCTGCAACTCTCTTCTGGTACGTGAATAGAGACCCTGTCAATCTGCAACTATTCACTGCTCTCTGGTGTTTTTTACTCTCCTGTAACTCTCTTCTGGTACGTGAATAGAGACCCTGTCAATGTGCAACTATTCACTGCACTCTGGTGTTTTTTACTCTCCTGTAACTCTCTTCTGGTACATGAATAGAGACCCTGTCAATCTGCAACTATTCACTGCTCTCTGGTGTTTTTTACTCTCCTGTAACTCTCTTCTGGTACGTGAATAGAGACCCTGTCAATCTGCAACTATTCACTGCTCTCTGGTGTTTTTTACTCTCCTGTAACTCTCTTCTGGTACGTGAATAGAGACCCTGTCAATCTGCAACTATTCACTGTTCTCTGGTGTTTTTTACTCTCCTGTAACTCTCTTCTGGTACGTGAATAGAGACCCTGTCAATCTGCAACTATTCACTGCTCTCTGGTGTTTTTTACTCTCCTGTAACTCTCTTCTGGTACGTGAATAGAGACCCTGTCAATCTGCAAACTATTCACTGCTCTCTGGTGTTTTTTACTCTCCTGTAACTCTCTTCTGGTACGTGAATAGAGACCCTGTCAATCTATTCACTGCTCTCTGGTGTTTTTTACTCTCCTGAAACTCTCTTCTGGTACGTGAATAGAGACCCTGTCAATCTGCAACTATTCACTGCTTTCTGGTGTTTTTTACTCTCCTGTAACTCTCTTCTGGTACGTGAATAGAGACCCTGTAAATCTGCAACTTCACTGCACTCTGGTGTTTTTTACTCTCCTGTAACTCTCTTCTGGTACGTGAATAGAGACCCTGTCAATCTGCAACTATTCACTGCTCTCTGGTGCTTTTTACTCTCCTGTAACTCTCTTCAGGTACATGAATAGAGACCCTGTCAATCTGCAAACTATTCACTGCTCTCTGGTGTTTTTTACTCTCCTGTAACTCTCTTCTGGTACGTGAATAGAGACCCTGTCAATCTGCAACTATTCACTGCTTTCTGGTGTTTTTTACTCTCCTGTAACTCTCTTCTGGTACGTGAATAGAGACCCTGTCAATCTGCAACTATTCACTGCTCTCTGGTGTTTTTTACTCTCCTGTAACTCTCTTCAGGTACATGAATAGAGACCCTGTCAATCTGCAAACTATTCACTGCTCTCTGGTGTTTTTTACTCTCCTGTAACTCTCTTCTGGTACGTGAATAGAGACCCTGTCAATCTGCAACTATTCACTGCTTTCTGGTGTTTTTTACTCTCCCGTAACTCTCTTCTGGTACGTGAATAGAGACCCTGTCAATCTGCAACTATTCACTGCACTCTGGTGTTTTTTACTCTCCTGTAATTCTCTTCTGGTACGTGAATAGAGACCCTGTCAATCTGCAACTATTCACTGCTCTCTGGTGTTTTTTACTCTCCTGTAACTCTCTTCTGGTACGTGAATAGAGACCCTGTCAATCTGCAACTATTCACTGCTCTCTGGTGTTTTTTACTCTCCTGTAACTCTCTTCTGGTACGTGAATAGAGACCCTGTCAATCTGCAACTATTCACTGCTTTCTGGTGTTTTTTACTTGCCTGTAACTCTCTTCTGGTACGTGAATAGAGACCCTGTCAATCTGCAACTATTCACTGCTCTCTGGTGTTTTTTACTCTCCTGTAACTCTCTTCTGGTACGTGAATAGAGACCCTGTCAATGTGCAACTATTCACTGCACTCTGGTGTTTTTTACTCTCCTGTAACTCTCTTCTGGTACATGAATAGAGACCCTGTCAATCTGCAACTATTCACTGCTCTCTGGTGTTTTTTACTCTCCTGTAACTCTCTTCTGGTACGTGAATAGAGACCCTGTCAATCTGCAACTATTCACTGCTCTCTGGTGTTTTTTACTCTCCTGTAACTCTCTTCTGGTACGTGAATAGAGACCCTGTCAATCTGCAACTATTCACTGTTCTCTGGTGTTTTTTACTCTCCTGTAACTCTCTTCTGGTACGTGAATAGAGACCCTGTCAATCTGCAACTATTCACTGCTCTCTGGTGTTTTTTACTCTCCTGTAACTCTCTTCTGGTACGTGAATAGAGACCCTGTCAATCTGCAAACTATTCACTGCTCTCTGGTGTTTTTTACTCTCCTGTAACTCTCTTCTGGTACGTGAATAGAGACCCTGTCAATCTATTCACTGCTCTCTGGTGTTTTTTACTCTCCTGAAACTCTCTTCTGGTACGTGAATAGAGACCCTGTCAATCTGCAACTATTCACTGCTTTCTGGTGTTTTTTACTCTCCTGTAACTCTCTTCTGGTACGTGAATAGAGACCCTGTCAATCTGCAACTATTCACAGCACTCTGGTGTTTTTTACTCTCCTGTAATTCTCTTCTGGTACGTGAATAGAGACCCTGTCAATCTGCAACTATTCACTGCTCTCTGGTGTTTTTTACTCTCCTGTAACTCTCTTCTGGTACGTGAATAGAGACCCTGTCAATCTGCAACTATTCACTGCTCTCTGGTGTTTTTTACTCTCCTGTAACTCTCTTCTGGTACGTGAATAGAGACCCTGTCAATCTGCAACTATTCACTGCTTTCTGGTGTTTTTTACTTGCCTGTAACTCTCTTCTGGTACGTGAATAGAGACCCTGTCAATCTGCAACTATTCACTGCTCTCTGGTGTTTTTTACTCTCCTGTAACTCTCTTCTGGTACGTGAATAGAGACCCTGTCAATGTGCGACTATTCACTGCACTCTGGTGTTTTTTACTCTCCTGTAACTCTCTTCTGGTACGTGAATAGAGACCCTGTCAATCTGCAACTATTCACTGCTCTCTGGTGTTTTTTACTCTCCTGTAACTCTCTTCTGGTACGTGAATAGAGACCCTGTCAATCTGCAACTATTCACTGCTCTCTGGTGTTTTTTACTCTCCTGTAACTCTCTTCTGGTACGTGAATAGAGACCCTGTCAATCTGCAACTATTCACTGTTCTCTGGTGTTTTTTACTCTCCTGTAACTCTCTTCTGGTACGTGAATAGAGACCCTGTCAATCTGCAACTATTCACTGCTCTCTGGTGTTTTTTACTCTCCTGTAACTCTCTTCTGGTACGTGAATAGAGACCCTGTCAATCTGCAAACTATTCACTGCTCTCTGGTGTTTTTTACTCTCCTGTAACTCTCTTCTGGTACGTGAATAGAGACCCTGTCAATCTGCAACTATTCACTGCTCTCTGGTGTTTTTTACTCTCCTGTAACTCTCTTCTGGTACGTGAATAGAGACCCTGTCACTCTGCAACTATTCACTGCTCTCTGGTGTTTTTTACTCTCCTGTAACTCTCTTCTGGTATGTGAATATTTACATAGAGCAAATGATTTTAGTTTGTTAATTTAGTCCTACATCTGTTATACTGTTATCAAATGTGTTATTTCTAATGTTCATTTAATTGCCATGTGATGTTCAATCCTTTTCAATACTTGCTATTATTCTAAAATGTATAGCTGTCTTATTCCATAGTATTAACCTCCCCCACATTTTATTGTCTGTTTACTTAACATCTCACCCTGACCAGACCAGAATCTAACTTTCCAATTGGCCTTTCCAATTGTCTTTCATTAGCAATCAACTAAATTTAGTGGACTCAGCTGACTACCCTCCCTGCATGTATTTCACACCAGTCTGGGATGTGCATTGCTATAACATATGTTCACATTTTCAAAGTGAACATTTTATAAGTGAGGCACTAGCAATAGATTTATACAAGAATTAAGTGAACATTTTATAAGTGAGGCACTAGCAATAGAATTATACAAGAATTAAGTGAACATTTTATAAGTAAGGCACTATCAATAGAATTATACAAGAATTGGACAAGGATTGGGCAAGGGGCAAGAAAAAGGCAGGTACTTTTGTAATATTATGTTTGATATACCTTATTGTTTTCTTAGGCAATTGCTACTGTAATACTGTGCCTTATTTGTTTAACTGGTTCCCTCTTTTGTAAAAATGCCTAATATCTTCTTATTCCTTTTTGCTGCCTTTTGTCTCTATAACAAACTACTTTATTCAATTACTCCTTCTCCCTCTCCACCTGCACTGTTCATTAGCCCATCTCTCTTAAACTCACATTACTTTTGTACTCATGAACTTTACCTATTCCTAAACACTCTCTCTCCCCCCTGCACCTTGTCTCAAAAGCAGTCTCACTACTGCAAATCTGTATGTCATCTCATGTCACTCTCCGTCTTGCTTTTACGAACTGCTGATGACATCTCCCCTAATCCTGGTCCCCAACAACTGCCTAGCCGTGCACATCCATGTATACCATCCCACAGACTCAAAAAACAAAACTCTGACAACCTTACTCACATTCCTCTTGCATCAAAAGCCACTTCCCCTTTCACTTGTGCACTTTGCAACTCTCGCTCTGTTTGCAACAAACTCACTTCTACACATTACCTCTTTATCTCCCACTCCCTCAACCTTCTGGCCCTAACAGAAACCTGGCAGAAACCTGCAGTCATATACCGTCCTCCTGGCTCCTCAACTCAATTTCTAGATCACTTGGCTGCCTGGCTACCTTATTTCCTTTCCTCAGACACCCCTTCCCTCAATCTTGGTGACTTCAACATCCCTCTTGACAATCCCACTGCCCCCTCTGCAAAACAAGTTCTGCAACTGACTTCCTATTTTGGTTTGTCACAATGGACTGATTCTCCCACTCACAAAAATGGTCACTCCCTTGACCTGATCTTTAGCTATTGATGCACCCTCTCAAACTTCACAAACTCCCCCTTTCCTCTTTCTGACCACCATCTCCTTACTTGCAACATATCATCCCTCCATACAACTCTCCCTCCTTCTGCTCCTCACACCAAACTTCACAGAAGCATTACGTCATTAGATCAACAACAGCTTTCTAATTCCCCCAACCCTCTCCTCTCATCCTTCTCCTCCTTTTCATGCCCTGACCAATCTATGTGCCACTATAATTACACCCTTACATCCGTCCTTGACAATCTCGCCCCTCTTACCATAGCTCGGAAATCAAACACTCATCCTCAGCCCTGGCATACTCCTCTGACATGATACCTACGCAGATGTTCCCGTACTGCTGAGCGGCACTGGAGAAAATCTAGGACTTCAGCTGATTTTCAACATTACAAATTTATTTTGAACTCCTACTACTCTGCCCTTAATTTCCATAAGCAACACTACTTCTCTACTCTTATCTCTAATCTTTCTTCAAACCCAAAACATTTGTTCTCCACTTTCAATACTCTTCTCCACCCTCCCCCACCTCCTAATACATCTTCTCTATCAGCTCAAGACTTTGCCAACCACTTCAATAACAAAATCGACTACATCAGAAATGAAATCAGCTCTCAACATAATTCCATTCTCTCACCCCCTCAAATGCTCTCAATCAACCACAACCCACATAACCTTAAACTTTGCTCATTCTCCCCTGTTACTGAGGAAGAAGTTTCAGCACTTATACTGCGCTCTCACCTCACTACCTGTCCCCTTGACCCTATCCCCTCACAGCTACTCCCTCCCTCTCTGCCACCCTTACCCCTATACTCACACACACTTTCAACCTCTCCTTCAGCACCGGTATATTTCCCTCATCGCTGAAGCATGCACTGGTCACACCTATCCTCAAAAAACCTTCCCTTGATCCTACCTCCCCATCCAACTACCGCCCTATTTCCCTCTCCCTCTTGCATCAAAGCTTCTTGAAAAACTAGCTTATGCACGCCTATCCCATTTCCTTACAATAAACTCCCTCCTTGACCCATTGCAATCTGGATTTCGTCCCCATCACTCCACAGAAACAGCAATTGTTAAGGTTACCAACGACCTACTTAGAGCAAAATCAAAAGGCCACTTCTCTCTGCTTATTCTCCTTGATCTGTCCGCAGCCTTTGACACTGTTGACCACCCTCTCTTGCTCCAAACCCTCCAATCCTTCAGCATATGTGACAAAGCCCTCTCGTGGCTCTCTTCCTACCTGTCAAACCATACCTTTAGTGTAGCCTTCTCTGGGGCCTCCTCTGCCCGTCACCACTTTCTGTCGGAGTACCGCAAGGCTCTGTCCTCGGTCCCCTTCTCTTCTCAATCTACACGTCATCACTAGGTTCCCTAATAAAGTCCCACGGTTTACAATATCATTTGTATGCTGATGACACCCAAATCTACTTCTCTGCACCAGACCTTTCTCCTTCCTTGCTAACCCGTGTCACTAACTGTCTTTCTCACATCTCCAACTGGATGTCCTCTCACTACCTCAAGCTAAATCTCTCCAAAACTGAGCTCCTTATTTTCCCCCCTTCTTCTAAACTCTCCACCCCCATTCTCTCTATAACTGTCTACAACTCCATCATTACCCCTACCCCACATGCCCGATGTCTCGGGGTCACATTTGACTCAGATCTTTCTTTAACTCCTCACATTCAGTCTTTGGCTAAAGCCTGCCGCTTCCACCTTAAAAACATCTCTAAAATTAGACACTTCCTTACACAAGACACAACTAAGATTTTAATCCACTCTCTCATCCTCTCCCGCCTCGGTTACTGCAACTCTGTCCTCTATGGTCTCCCCACCTACCGCCTAGCTCCTTTACAAACCTTAATGAATGCCTCTGCCAGACTCATCTTCCTTACAAGTCGCTCTTCATCTGCTGCACTTCTCTGCCAATCTCTTCACTGGCTTCCTCTTGCCTCTAGGATCAAACACAAAATTCTCACTCTGACATACAGAGCCCTCAACTGCACTGCTCCCCCCTATATCTCAGACCTTGTCTCCAGATACTCTCCCTCCCGTCCCATTCGCTCTGCTCATGACCTCCTCTTCTCCTCCTCTCTTGTCACCTCATCACACTCCCGTTTACTGGACTTCTCCAGACCGGCTCCCATCTTGTGGAACTCTCTGCCTCGCTCCACAAGACTCTCTTCTAGTTTTAAAAGCTTCAAGTGCTCCCTAAAGACTCTACTGTTCAGGGATGCATACAACCTACGCTAACCTTTCTTTATACCAGTTCCTCTCCTCCATTGCTATCCCCTGAACCCCCTTAGCATGTAAGCTTAAGAGTCCAGCTGTTTGTTGATCACCTTCTCAAGAGCTGACTACAACAGTGCAACAGATATATAAAGAAATATTTATTTAAAAAATAAAACGAAATTTTTTTTAAGTGAAGAACATAGGAATTTAAAGTATTTCTATAGGACATATTAAAATGTATTATATTATTTGTTCTTTAAAATGAGTGTCTTGCCCTGCCAAAAATATAATAGTCAGGCATATGGATGTCTGTCAGTGTCTACCAATAGAGCTGTGAGAGTTGTCTGTATCAGCCAATAAGTAGTCTACGTTTTGTAAATATACATTTCAGTTTTTTGCTCTACCTTTCATCAAGGAAGAAAAATAGTTTTAAAATATATATTTTTATCAGGCGCCTGATAGAAAATATTTGTCTACTGAGGTCCTTTCATTTTTGACAGACTTGAAAAGTTACAAAATAGCTTAGTTCAGTGAACCACTGTAGAAAAATGCAAATTATTCAAGGCCATCGTAGAGGGAAGTGTCTGCTTAGAATCACACAAGCTTGTATCAGAGTGAGAGGGTTACAGTTAAAGAGTGAGAGAAGGGGGGGGGGGGAGAGAGAGAGAAAGTGAGAGAGAGAAAGAAAGGGAGAAAGGAAGAGAGGAAGAGACAGCTGGATGGCAGAGATAAAGAGTGAGAAAGAGAGAGAGAGAGAGAGAGAGAGAGAGAGAGAGAGAGAGAGAAAGGAAGCGAGAAAGAGAGACCTGGGTGGCAGAGACAGAGAGTGACAGAGAAAGTGAGAGAGGAAGAGACAGCTGCCTGGATGGCAGAAATAGAGAGTGAGAGAGAGGTAGGGAGGAAGAGAGATAGAGAGGGGGGGTAGGGAGGATGAGAGAGAGGAGGGGTAGGGAGGAAGAGAGAGAGGAGGGGTAGGGAGGTAGAGAGTGAGGGGGGGTAGGGAGGAAAAGAGAGAGGAGGGGTAGGGAGGAAGAAAAAGAGGAGGAAGAGAGCGAGGGGGTAGGGAGGAAGAGAGCGAGGAGGGGTAGGGAGGAAGAGAGCGAGGAGGGGTAGGGAGGAAGAGAGAGAGGAGGGGTAGGGAGGAAGAGAGAGAGGAGGGGTAGGGAGCAAGAGAGCAAGGGGGTGTAGGGAGGAAGAGAGAGAGGAGGGTAGGGCGGAAGAGAGAGAGGAGGGGTAGGGAGGAAGAGAGAGAGGAGGGGTTGGGAGGAAGAGAGATAGGAGGGGTAGGGAGGAAGAGAGCGAGGAGGGGTAGGGAGGAACAGATAGAGGAGGGGTAGGGAGGAAGAGAGAGAGGAGGGGTAGGGAGGAAGAGAGAGAGGAGGGGTAGGGAGGAAGAGAGAGAGGAGGGGTAGGGAGGGAGAGAGAGAGGAGGGGTAGGGAGGAAGAGAGAGAGGAGGGGTAGGGAGGAAGAGAGAGAGGAGGGGTAGGGAGGAAGAGAGAGAGGAGGGGTAGGGAGGAAGAGAGTGAGGGAGTAAGGAGGAAGAGAGAGAGGAGGGGTAGGGAGGAAGAGAGCGAGGAAGGGAAGGGAGGAAGAGAGAAAGGAAGGGTAGTGATGAAGAGAAAGAGGAGGGGTAGGGAGGAAAAGAGAGAGGAGGGGTAGGGAGGAAGAGAGAGAGGAGGGGTAGGGAAGAAGAGAGAGATAAGGGGTAGGAAGGAAGAGAGAGAGGAGGGGTAGGAAGGAAGAGAGAGAGGAGGGGTAGGAAGGAAGAGAGAGAGGAGGGATAGGGAGCAAGAGAGCGAGGGGGATAGGGAGCAAGAGAGTGAGGGAGGTAGGGAGGAAGAGAGAGAGGAGGGGTAGGGAGGAAGAGAGCAAGGGGGGTAAGGAGGAAGAGAGAGAGGAGGGGTAGGGAGGAAGAGAGAGAGGAGGGGTAGGAAGGAAGAGAGAGAGGAGGGGTAGGAAAGAAGAGAGAGAGGAGGGATAGGGAGCAAGAGAGCGAGGGGGATAGGGAGCAAGAGAGTGAGGGAGGTAGGGAGGAAGAGAGAGAGGAGGGGTAGGGAGGAAGAGAGCGAGGAGGGGTAGAGAGGAAGAGAGAGAGAGAGGAGGGTAGGGAGGAAGAGAGAGAGGAGGGATAGGGAGCAAGAGAGCAAGGGGGATAGGGAGCAAGAGAGCAAGGGGGATAGGGAGCAAGAGAGCGAGGGGGATAGGGAGCAAGAGAGCGAGGGAGGAAGAGAGAGAGGAGGGGTAGGGAGGAAGAGAGAGAGAAGGGGTAGGGAAGAAGAGAGCGAGGAGGGGTAGGAAGAGAGAGAGGAGGGGTAGGGAGCAAGAGAGAGAGGAGGGGTAGGGAGGAAGAGAGAGAGGAGGGGTAGGGAGGAAGAGAGAGAGGAGGGGTAGGGAGGAAGAGAGACAGGAGGGGTAGGGAGGAGAGAGAGAGAAGGGTAGGGAGGAAAAGAGAGGGGGGGTAGGGAGGAAGAGAGAGAGGAGGTGTAGGAAGGAAGAGAGAGAGGAGAGATAGGGAGTAAGAGAGCAAGGGGGATAGGGAGCAAGAGAGCGAGGTGGATAAGGAGCGAGAGCGAGGGAGGTAGGGAGGAAGAGAGAGAGGAGGGGTAGGGAGGAAGAGAGTGAAGGGGGTAAGGAGGAAGAGAGAGAGGAGGGGTAGGGAGGAAGAGAGAGAGGAGGGATAGGAAGCAAGAGAGTGTGGGGGGATAGAGAGCGAGGGGGGTCGGGAGGAAGAGAGAGAGGAGGGGTAGGGGGAAGAGAGAAAGGAGGGGTAGGGAGGAAGAGAGTGAGGGGGTAAGGAGGAAAAGAGAGGAGGGGTAGGGAGGAAGAGAGAGATAGAGGGGGTAGGGAGGAAGAGATAGAGAGGAGGGGTAGGGAGGAAGAGAGAGAGGAGGGATAAGGAGCAAGAGAGCGAGGGGGGATAGGGAGGAAGAGAGAGAGGAGGGGTAGGGAGGAAGAGAGAGAGGAGGTATAAGGAGCAAGAGAGCGAGGGGGGATAGGGAGCAAGAGAGCGAGGGGGTAGGGAGGAAGAGAGAGAGGAGGGGTAGGGAGGAAGAGAGCGATGAGGGGTAGGGAGGAAGAGAGAGAGGAGGGGTAGGGGGAAGAGAGAAAGGAGGGGTAGGGAGGAAGAGAGTGAGGGGGTAAGGAGGAAAAGAGAGGAGGGGTAGGGAGGAAGAGAGAGAGAGAGGGGGTAGGAAGGAAGAGAGAGAGAGGGGTGGTAGGGAGGAAGAGAGAAAGAAAGAGAGGGGGTAGGGAGGAAGAGAGAGAGGACGGGTAGGGAGGAAGAGAGCGAGGGGGAAAGGAGGAAGAGAGAGAGGAGGGGTAGGGAGGAAGAGAGAGAGGAGGGGTAGGGAGGAAGAGATCGAGGAGGGGTAGGGAGGAAGAGAGAGAGGAGGGGTAGGGAGGAAGAGAGCGAGGAGGGGTAGGGAGGAAGAGAGAGAGGAGGGATAGGGAGCAAGAGAGCGAGGGGGTAGGGAGGAAGAGAGAGAGGAGGGATAGGGAGCAAGAGAGCGAGGGGGGATAGGGAGCAAGAGAGTGAGAGGGGTAGGGAGGAAGAGAGAGAGGAGGGGTAGGGAGGAAGAGAGCGAGGAGGGGTAGGGAGGAAGAGACAGAGGAGGGGTAGGGAGCAAGAGAGCAAGGGGGGATAGGGAGCACGAGAGCGAGGGGGTAGGGAGGAAGAGAGAGAGGAGGGGTAGGGAGGAAGAGAGCGAGGAGGGGTAGGGAGGAAGAGAGCGAGGAGGGGTAGGGAGGAAGAGACAGAGGAGGGGGAAGAGAGAGAGGAGAGGTAGGGAGGAAGAGAGTGAGGGGGTAAGGAGGAGGAGAGAGGAGGGTTAGGGAGGAAGAGAGAGAGAGGGGGTAGGGAGGAAGAGAGAGAGAGGGGGGGGTAGGGAGGAAGAGAGAAAGAAAGAGAGGGGGTAGGAAGGAAGAGAGATGGGGGTAGGGAGGAATAGAGTGAGAGGGGGTAGGGAGGAAGAGTGTGAGGAGAGGTAGGGAGTAAGAGAGAGAGAGAGGAGTAGGGAGGAAGAGAGAGAGATAGAGAGGGGGTATGTAGGAAGAGAGAGGGGGGGGTAGGGAGGAAGAGAAAGGGGGGGTAGGGAGGAAGAGAGAGAGGGGTAGGGAGGAAGAGAGAGGGGGGTAAGGAGGAAGAGAGAGGAGGGTAGGGAGGAAGAGAGAGAGGGGGGTAGGGAGGAAGAGAGAGAGCTGGCTGGCAGAGATAGATACTGAGAAAGAGGGAGAGAGGAAGAGAGGAAGAGACAGCTGGGTGGCAGAGATAGAGAGTGTGAGAGAGAGAGAGAGAGAGAGAGAGAGAGAGAGAGAGAGAGAGAGAGAGAGAGAGAGAGAGAGAGAGAGAGAGAGAGAGAGAGAAATACTTAGCACTACTGTAAAATGAAAAAGTCATGGCTACTGTATTCAATGGGATATTAATATTCTGTACACTAAAATAAAAGAAACACACAAAAAAGGTAAAACACATTTATTTTGAGGGGGCTGAGCGTTCGGGCGTGAGAAATGGCCGCACCTAACTAGAGCTCCTATAACGGTATCGGTGGGGTTCCCCTTCAGACTAAGCTAAAGCTGTCAGAGGTGCCTGTAAACATCAGTGGACTATGTAGGGAGAGTCCGGAGGTCGAGAATATAAATATTGTGTCTGAACTTTGAGCGGATCGGTGGTCGTTTGACGATCGAAAAGTAGGCCGCATCTGAAACCTGCTCTAGCAGTGTGGTGGCGATCTTCAGAAAACCTGAGCTGGAGACCTATAAAGAACAGTATCTCTTCACCGGAGGATATCAGGAGTCAGAAAAATACTAACATGAAACTCTGGTGAGATACATTGTTTATTTGTTAAAGATATATCTTTGACTATCTACCATAGTATGCTGTGTAAACGGCGTTGACTTATAAAGCCCCAAGCTCTAAAAATTGAGATCATATTATCTACTGCAGGGGCATACTGACTACCCCATGAACAGAGGAAGACTACATAGAATATGAGTACAGTGTAGGCCTTTAATACCCCACGCTCCTACAACTGAGATCACTTTACTCAAAGCAGGGACATGTTAATCACCTCAAGTTGAGAGACAGATTGCATAGAACTTAAAATATAAAAAAAGAACAAAGTGAAAAACTGTATAGCAAGCTTGCTCAATAGGGGACATACACTGTGTTCAGACTGAAGCTTCCTATACGTGTCAGAGGCTAAACTAAATTTCCACACTCCTTGCCAGCATGGCGCAGCGCAGAACTATAAAAGGTGACAAAGTACTGAAACAGACTGCGGCCCCCGGCACTGTTACCGCTTTTTTTAAAAGTACAGACCACAAAAAGAAAAAGATAGATCAGCCTCAGGTCTCCAGCGATGAGGAGGAATTATCAGACAATCCTGATGCTACACAATCCACAGTATCTCCAGCTAGCCTGCATCAAAACAAGGAAGATGGCCCAGTAACGCTACAAGTAATGGAGGCTTTAATAAATCAAGTTACATCTTGTAACAAAACAGAGTGTGCGGCATTAAAGAAAGATATAAATGACCTGGGACACCGGGTTGAATCTCTTGAGGAGCATAAGGAGGAAATTTCTAAAGAAATATCTGGAATGTCTTATACTATGGAGCATCAGCAAACACTGATATCTGAATTGGAGAACAAAATAGACGACATTGAAAACAGAACAAGGAGGAACAACCTCCACATACGTGGAGTTCCTGAATCTGTGAAGAATGAGGATATACCAGAGCACCTGCAAAACCTTATCCAATCCCTAGCTATATCTAACCAAAGGGTGATTGATCCAGTACCTCTTGAGAGAGCACATAGGTCTCTTAGACCCAAGCCTAGCGAAAATCAACCCCCAAGAGACATAATAGTGTGTTTCTCGAGCTATAGAGACAGAGAGAAGATTTTTCAGATGGCAAGAGCGCAGCCCTCATTTTCATATGCAGGCGCGAAAATCCAAATATATCAAGATTTGTCAACTAGAACGCTTTTACTGCGGAAAGAATTTGCTCACTTAACAGCCCATCTAAGGTCACTCAAAATCCCCTATAGGTGGGGCTTTCCAGTATCTATTCAGATTGTCAAGAACGGTAAACGCTATGAATGTTCTAACACAGGGGACATAGAGGACTTTTGTCAACTTTTGGACATCCCAACTCCGGGGATAGAAGCTCCCCCACCCTCAAAATTCTCTTCTCCGTTACCAAAGCTGCAAAGAAGACTATGGTCTGAGGCCCTCAACAAACAACAACAGAAGAAGATTTGCACGAGTCCTTCTATTAACGCAGATACTAATGCAAGCACGTCTTCCTGATCTGATTCCTGAGAGGTTGTGAGTATATGATTGCACACACGCCTCACTTGGTGCTGCTTCATACCATTTTGCATTGACTCTTTCATCTCCTTCTAATAATGTTAAAGAAAATATTTACTTTTTCTTATACCATCGATTTTGCCTTAAGGTACTTTTCAGCCTTAGGTACAACAAGACTTTCAGCTCAAACATTTAAAAAGACTTATTCTGTGCATGTTAGCTCTCGTTAATCTCACTGTTTACAAGTTATAATGTAATATTCATGTTGCTTTAATGTTCTATTCACTCTGGCTCTAACATAGAGTCAACTTTTTCATGGATATGGTCTGTCTGGGAGGCCCCCACGGGCCGTACTTTCCCCCTATTCTATTCTATTCTATTCTATTCTTTTCTTCTCTTTGGCTACAACCGCTCTCCTACACTAACATTGTTACAGAAGCATTAGTTATTTTGTTGTGAAGAGCTTATTTCCCAGCAGCAATGCCTGAACCAGCAAGCCAGCGCCTAAGAAGGGCTCCAAGAAAACCGTAACAAGTTTCATTTCATAAAGAGTTAACTCTTTTTTTTCAGCTTTTAGAAACTATTGTCTAATCACCTCTGGAGCCAGACTGCTAATTGATAAGATGAACTTGTAAACTTGTTATCTTAAGTACTGTAATCCTATTGTGGCCTGTCAAAGGACAGTGCTCTCTATCTAAATGTGTGATGGGGGATTTTGTGCTTCCCCCCCTCTCCCCCTGGGAGTGCCCTGTGTGCATGTAACCTTAATAAAAAGCAGGCTGGGCATCCCAGTCCTGAGTTCTTGTTTTGACCCTCAATCGCAGCGTTGACTCGTTTTTGTGGGCAGAAGGGTATCCTAGCTGTACTGCAGCTAAGGGAGATTATTCTATATTTGCGAGACTCATATAGAATACTATGGAAAGCAGCTTCTCCCCTCTTTAGCAATAGGGATCCAGGCTACTAAGCGGTCCATCTCTCAGCGAGACTAAGGGTAACCGTAACATTTGGCGGCAGCGGCGGGATTTTCCTGGATTTCCTAGGAGAGGTACAGAACGGATGGAGAGCGCTTACGAAAAATTGAAGCGTACAACCCTAAAGGATTTACTTGAAAGCAGAGGGGGGTACGCCAGCAACCGGCCGAGGAGAGAGCTGATCGCAGAATTGACCGAACTGGATCAGAGCTTCACAATGGCGGAAACACCGACCACGATTAGTGACGAAAAAACCAGGATTGTTCGGGAAAGGCTCTCATTATACGGGCCGAACCCCTCCATGGAATTGGTACAGCAGTTGATGGCGGAGGCGGACGAGGATATACGAGAGACTCGAGCCCACGAACTCAACCTAGCGAACGCACACCGCAATGCTGAAGCCCCGCAGGTAATCATCCCTGTCGAAAATGCTGGGAGGCCCAAGATACCCTATGCGGCATTTCGACCCTTCCTAGAGAGCGAGACAGGGATTGATGAATATTTGGCGGACTTCGAAAGGCAATGTGCCCTGCACCAGATTCCCAACAGAGAGTGGCCCACGATATTGTCTGGGAAACTATCCGGGCGAGCCCTGGAAGCCTTTCGTACTCTGGGTGCTGAGGAAGTGACACAGTATGAGCTAGTTAAGGAGACACTGTTGCGACGGTACGCTGTAACTCCGGACACGTATCGCCGACAGTTTCGGGGCACGGAAAAGAAGCCTAACGATACCCATATGGAATGGGCGCACCGAATGCGGAGAGCGGCAAATCACTGGCTGAGCGGAAGTAAAGCGGTGACTGGGGAGGAAATTTTACAATTGTTTCTCTTAGAACATTTTTATAATGGCATGGAACAGCAAGGGAAGGAATGGCTGCGAGACAGGCGGCCTTCTACCTTAGAAGAAGCAGCCAAATTGGCCGATGAACATTATGACTCCCGTCTTCACGAACCCATGAACTACCGAGCTCCAGCACGGGTCGAACCCAGAGAGGTTTACCGTGCACCCCCTCGTGCTGAATTCCGAGCCCCGGTGCCCACAGGGCCCGTCCGACACTCAGGACCACCCAATAACAGCTCTGAGCGTCCCAGACCGACTTGCCACCGATGCAAGCAACCAGGGCATTTCATGGCTAGCTGCCCCCTTAATACGCACCAGACACCCAGGAATTACAATGACCCCTCTGGGTCCTATCGTCCGGCCCGGGCCCTCTGTGTTAACCAAGAGGCCCCTATGGAGGGATATGTGGGGCCGCTTCACGAGGCAGACCCTGTATATGCTGCCTCAGATAACCACCAGCACCATCGGCAGAGGGTATGGCTCGAGGGGCGATCTACCGAGGGATTGCGAGACACAGGGGCTACTATCACGCTGGTACAGAGTCATTTGGTGCCAGAGCACAAGCGATCCGGACAGACTGTGGCCGTTAGAGTGGCGGGGGGGGATGTGTACAAAATTCCAACAGCTAAAGTGCATCTTGATTGGGGAGCGGGAAAGGGGGCTGTGAACGTGGGCCTAATGGATAATTTACCTGCCGAAGTACTACTGGGCAACGATTTGGGCCCCATGACTTCTGCCTATGCTCCAGTATGCAACAACGAGGCGGACCCAGTGACTACACGGGCCCAAGCCCGGACGGAGCGAGAGCTTTCACCAGTGCGGGAGACACAGGTAAGACCTACCCCGACCTTGCCTGACAGGTTAGGCCCTGTTACAGAAGCATTAGTTATTTTGTTGTGAAGAAACTTATTTCCCAGCAGCAATGCCTGAACCAGCCAAGCCAGCGCCTAAGAAGGGCTCCAAGAAAACTGTAACAAGTATCATTTCATAAAGGGTTAACTCTGTTCAGTTTTGAGAAAACTATTTTCTGAGGCAGGTTTCCTAGCATATTGTGTACTGTAATTAAGTTTGTGATAAGCATTCACTGCTAGGTGATAAGAAGGACTCAATTGTTTTCTTGTGTGTACTTGTTATCTGCGGTGGCCTGTCCAAGGGCTTTGTCTAAATGTGTGATGGGGGATTTTATGCTTCCCCCCCTGGGAGTGCCCTGTGTGCATGTAACCAAAATAAAAAGCAGGCTGGGCATCCCAGTCCTCAGTTCTTGGTTGTCCCTCAATCGCAGCGTTGACTCGTTTTTGTGGGCAGAAGGGTATCCTAGCTGTACTACAGCTAAGGGGGATTATTCTACATTTGCGAGACTCATATAGAATACTATGGAAAGCAGTTTCTCCCCTCTTCAGCAATAGGAATCCAGGCTACTAAGCGGTCCATCTCTCAGCGAGACTAAGGGTAACCGTAACATTTGGCGGCAGCGGTGGGATTTTTCCTGGATTTCCTAGGAGAGGTACAGAACGGATGGAGAGCGCTTACGAAAAATTGAAGCGTACAACCCTAAAGGATTTACTTGAAAGCAGAGGGGGGTACGCCAGCAACCGGCCGAGGAGAGAGCTGATCGCAGAATTGACCGAACTGGATCAGAGCTTCACAATGGCGGAAACACCGACCACGATTAGTGACGAAAAAACCAGGATTGTTCGGGAGAGGCTCTCACTGTACGGGCCGAACCCCTCCATGGAATTGGTACAGCAGTTGATGGCGGAAGCGGACAAGGATATACGAGAGACTCGAGCCCACGAACTCAACCTAGCGAACGCACACCGCAATGCTGAAGCCCCGCAGGTAATCATCCCTGTCGAAAATGCTGGGAGGCCCAAGATACCCTATGCGGCATTTCGACCCTTCCTAGAGAGCGAGACAGGGATTGATGAATATTTGGCGGACTTCGAAAGGCAATGTGCCCTGCACCAGATTCCCAACAGGGAGTGGCCCACGATATTGTCTGGGAAACTATCCGGGCGAGCCCTGGAAGCCTTTCGTACTCTGGGTGCTGAGGAAGTGACACAGTATGAGCTAGTTAAGGAGACACTGTTGCGACGGTACGCAGTAACTCCGGACGCGTATCGCCGACAGTTTCGGGGCACGAAAAAGAAGCCTAACGATACCCATATGGAATGGGCGCACCGAATGCGGAGAGCGGCAAATCACTGGATGAGCGGAAGTAAAGCGGTGACTGGTGAGGAAATTTTACAATTGTTTCTCTTAGAACATTTTTATAATGGCATGGAACAGCAAGGGAAGGAATGGCTGCGAGACAGGCGACCTTCTACCTTAGAAGAAGCAGCCAAATTGGCCGATGAACATTATGACTCCCGTCTTCACGAACCCAGAGAGGTTTACCGTGCACCCCCTCGTGCTGAATTCCGAGCCCCGGTGCCCGCAGGGCCCGCCCGACACTCAGGACCACCCAATAACAGCTCTGAGCGTCCCAGACCGACTTGCCACCGATGCAAGCAACCAGGGCATTTCATGGCTAGCTGCCCCCTTAATACGCACCAGACACCCAGGAATTACAATTACCCCTCTGGGGCATATCGTCCGGCCCGGACCCTCTGTGTTAACCAAGAGGCCCCTATGGAGGAATATTTGGGGCCGCTTCACGAGGCGGACCCTGTATATGCTGCCTCAGATAACCGCCAGCACCATCGGCAGAAGGTATGGCTCGAGGGGCGATCTACCGAGGGATTGAGAGACACAGGGGCTACTATCACGCTGGTACAGAGTCATTTGGTGCCGGAGCACAAGCGATCTGGACAGACTGTGGCCGTTAGAGTGGCGGGGGGGGATGTGTACAAAATTCCAACAGCTAAAGTGCATCTTGATTGGGGAGCGGGAAAGGGGGCTGTGAACGTGGGCATAATGGATAATTTACCTGCCGAAGTACTACTGGGCAATGATTTGGGCCCCATGACTTCTGCCTATGCTCCAGTATGCAACAACGAGGCGGACCCAGTGACTACACGGGCCCAAGCCCGGACGGAGCGAGAACTCTCACCAGTGCGGGAGACACAGGTAAGACCTACCCCGACATTGCCTGACATGTTAGGCCCCATACCCTGGGACACCCCAGATGCTTTCGAGACAGAGTCTAAGACTGACCCGACCTTACAAAAGTACCGGGAACGAGCAGAGACCGGAGGGGGCGGGGCAGATAATGAAACATTCTTATGGGAAAAAGGGAAACTATACCGCTGGACAGAGAAAAGGGGACAGCGTAGGCGACAGCTGGTAGTGCCCCACAAATACCGTCAAGAAATCCTCAAGATAGGCCATGACATCCCCTTAGCAGGCCACCTAGCTGTAACCCGTACCCTACACCGCATTACTCACACGTTCTTTTGGCCAGGGGTACACGCCGACGTTAGAACTTACTGTAACACCTGCGATGTGTGTCAACGAGTAGGAAGGCGAGGCGATCACCCTAAAGCCCATCTAGTAAATATGCCCATTGTAGAGGAACCCTTCAGCCGGGTTGCTATTGACCTAGTGGGACCACTGGCTACCCCTAGTCCCTCCGGTAAGCGCTACATTCTTACCATAGTGGACTACGCTACCAGGTACCCAGAGGCTGTCGCCCTATCCAACATACAAGCGGATACGGTAGCGAATGCACTAGTACAGGTGTTCTCCCGGGTAGGATTTCCAAAAGAAATCCTATCCGACCGAGGCACCCAATTTACGGCTGAATTGACCCAACAACTCTGGCAGGTTTGCAAAATTAAGTCCCTCCTGAGCTCCCCATACCACCCCCAGACGAACGGGCTGTGTGAGAGGTTCAATGGGACCCTCAAGCAAATGCTCAAGACGTTCACTCAGGAATACCGAGACTGGGAACGCTTCCTGCCGCACCTCCTTTTTGCTTATCGGGAGGTGCCCCAGGAAACGACAGGGTTCTCTCCCTTCGAGTTGCTCTACGGAAGAAAGGTACGGGGACCCCTAAACCTGATCCGGGAGCACTGGGAGGGAGAGATGGAGACTGACGGTGTCCCCATTGTGCCATACGTGCTGGAACTCAGGGACCGAATGGAGCAATTAGCCAAATCCGTGCGGGCTAATCTCCAGTCGGCCCAGAGAAGACAGAAAGTATGGTACGATCGGGGGGCCCGAAAGAGAATCTTTACCATAGGACAAAAGGTGTTAGTACTTAAGCCGGTGAAGACAGACAAATTGCAGGCGTCCTGGCAGGGCCCCTACCAGATCGTAGAGAAAAGGGGAGACACCACTTATGTGATAGCTAGCTGCCACGACAACAATCTTAGAAAGACATTCCATGTAAACATGCTCAAGGAATATTTTGAGCGACCAGAGAACGTGACGGCCATATGTTGTTCCCCTCAGGAAGGCCCCGACAGTCTACCCATTCCAGACCTATTAGAAAAGAGTCTCCCCACAGGTATAGTGGCTCAGGTTCAGATAGGAGACCGACTTAGCCCCACTGAAAGGGAGCAGCTCAACCAACTCCTACAGTCCAAACACCTCACCTTCTCCCCGAAGCCAGGGTACACTACTTTAACCACCCACCAGGTAGATACTCCGGGACAAGCTCCCTTGCGCCAGGCTCCGTACCGAATCCCCGAAGCAGTTAGGATAGGAATGAAGAAGGAGATCGATGAGATGCTCCAACTCGGGGTAATTGAGCCCTCCGATAGTCCCTGGGCCTCCCCAGTTGTCTTGGTGCCCAAGAAAGATGGGACCACCCGGTTCTGCGTAGACTATCGGAGGCTCAATGAAAAGACCGTGACGGACGCTTACCCTATGCCCAGGGTAGACGAGCTACTCGATCGTATAGCCAGGGGAAATTACCTGACCACTATTGACCTCTGCAAAGGTTACTGGCAGATTCCCCTGGCCCCGGAGGCTATCCCCAAGTCGGCATTCGTCACCCCATTCGGCTTATATCAGTTTAGGGTAATGCCGTTTGGGATGAAGAATGCCCCAGCTACATTCCAGCGCTTGGTGGATAGGCTCCTGGATGGCTTCCAGAGTTTTGCTTGCGCCTACCTGGACGACATAGCGATCCACAGTGAGTCATGGGAGGACCACTTAGCTCACATAGGAATGGTTCTGGATCAGATCCGGGCTGCTGGCCTGACTCTGAAGCCAGAAAAATGCCACTTTGGGATGGCCGAGGTACAGTACCTGGGTCACCGGGTGGGGTGTGGAAAGCAGCGACCAGAGCCGGCCAAGATAGAAGCTGTCGCCAATTGGCCCACCCCCATCACTAAGACTCAGGTCCTAGCCTTCCTGGGCACGGCAGGGTACTATAGACGGTTCGTACCAGACTACAGCACACTTGCCAAACCCCTGACTGACTTGACCAAGAAGAACTTACCTCGACAGGTCCTGTGGTCTCCCCACTGTGAAACGGCTTTCCAGGCTCTCAAAAATGCTCTAATTAACGCTCCTGTCTTGGCGGCTCCAGCCCTTAACAAACGTTTTATCGTCCACACAGATGCTTCCATGTTCGGGCTGGGAGCCGTCCTCAGCCAAGTAGGCGAAGATGGAGGGGAGCATCCAGTTGCCTACATCAGCCGGAAGCTCCTGCCCCGCGAAGTCAGCTATGCAGCGGTCGAAAAGGAGTGTTTGGCTTTGGTGTGGGCATTAAAGAAATTGACTCCCTATTTATATGGGCAGGAGTTCACTCTGGTCACCGACCATAACCCGTTGGTGTGGCTGAACCGGGTCTCTGGAGATAATGGCAGGCTATTACGTTGGAGTTTATCGTTGCAACCCTTCAATTTCACCATTACTTACAGACCTGGGAAACAGAATGGCAACGCCGACGGGTTGTCCAGACAAACCGACCTCAGCCCCGCATAACCAGCGGTCTGGACAGCCTTAGTCTGCCCCGAAAAGGGGTCAGACCGTGTCTGCCAGAGTGTTCCACAGAAAGGGAGCACTGTTACAGAAGCATTAGTTATTTTGTTGTGAAGAAACTTATTTCCCAGCAGCAATGCCTGAACCAGCCAAGCCAGCGCCTAAGAAGGGCTCCAAGAAAACTGTAACAAGTATCATTTCATAAAGGGTTAACTCTGTTCAGTTTTGAGAAAACTATTTTCTGAGGCAGGTTTCCTAGCATATTGTGTACTGTAATTAAGTTTGTGATAAGCATTCACTGCTAGGTGATAAGAAGGACTCAATTGTTTTCTTGTGTGTACTTGTTATCTGCGGTGGCCTGTCCAAGGGCTTTGTCTAAATGTGTGATGGGGGATTTTATGCTTCCCCCCCTGGGAGTGCCCTGTGTGCATGTAACCAAAATAAAAAGCAGGCTGGGCATCCCAGTCCTCAGTTCTTGGTTGTCCCTCAATCGCAGCGTTGACTCGTTTTTGTGGGCAGAAGGGTATCCTAGCTGTACTACAGCTAAGGGGGATTATTCTACATTTGCGAGACTCATATAGAATACTATGGAAAGCAGTTTCTCCCCTCTTCAGCAATAGGAATCCAGGCTACTAAGCGGTCCATCTCTCAGCGAGACTAAGGGTAACCGTAACAGGCCCCATACCCTGGGACACCCCAGATGCTTTCGAGGCAGAGTCTAAGACTGACCCGACCTTACAAAAGTACCGGGAACGAGCAGAGACCGGAGGGGGCGGGGCAGATAACGAAACATTCTTATGGGAAAAAGGGAAACTATACCGCTGGACAGAGAAAAGGGGACAGCGTAGGCGACAGCTGGTAGTGCCCCACAAATACCGTCAAGAAATCCTCAAAATAGGCCACGACATCCCCTTAGCAGGCCACCTAGCCGTTACCGCATTACTCACACGTTCTTTTGGCCAGGGGTGCACGCTGACGTTAGAACTTACTGTAACACCTGCGATGTGTGTCAACGAGTAGGAAGGCGAGGCGATCACCCTAAAGCCCAGCTAGTAAATATGCCCATTGTAGAGGAACCCTTCAGCCGGGTTGCTATTGACCTAGTGGGACCACTGGCTACCCCTAGTCCCTCCGGTAAGCGATACATTCTTACCGTAGTGGACTACGCTACCAGGTACCCAGAGGCTGTCGCCCTATCCAACATACAAGCGGATACGGTAGCGAATGCACTAGTACAGGTGTTCTCCCGGGTAGGATTTCCAAAAGAAATCCTATCCGACCGAGGCACCCAATTTACGGCTGAATTGACCCAACAACTCTGGCAGGTTTGCAAAATTAAGTCCCTCCTAAGCTCCCCATACCACCCCCAGACGAACGGGCTGTGTGAGAGGTTCAATGGGACCCTCAAGCAAATGCTCAAGACGTTCACTCAGGAATACCGAGACTGGGAACGCTTCCTGCCGCACCTCCTATTTGCTTATCGGGAGGTGCCCCAGGAAACGACAGGGTTCTCTCCCTTCGAGTTGCTCTACGGAAGAAAGGTACGGGGACCCCTAAACCTGATCCGGGAGCACTGGGAGGGAGAGATGGAGGCTGACGGTGTCCCAATTGTGCCATACGTGCTGGAACTCAGGGACCGAATGGAGCAATTAGCCAAATCCGTGCGGGCTAATCTCCAGTTGGCCCAGAGAAGACAGAAAGTATGGTACGATCGGGGGGCCCGAAAGAGAATCTTCACCATAGGACAAAAGGTGTTAGTACTTAAGCCGGTGAAGACAGACAAATTGCAGGCGTCCTGGCAGGGTCCCTACCAGATCGTAGAGAAAAGGGGAGACACCACTTATGTGATAGCTAGCTGCCACGACAACAATCTTAGAAAGACATTCCATGTAAACATGCTCAAGGAATATTTTGAGCGACCAGAGAACGTGACGGCCGTATGTTGTTCCCCTCAGGAAGACCCCGACAGTTTACCCATTCCAGACCTATTAGAAAAGAGCCTCCCCACAGGTATAGTGGCGCAGGTTCAGATAGGGGACCGACTTAGCCCCACTGAAAGGGAGCAGCTCAACCAACTCCTCCAGTCCAAACACCTCACCTTCTCCCCGAAGCCAGGGTACACTACTTTAACCACCCACCAGGTAGATACTCCGGGACAAGCTCCCTTGCGCCAGGCTCCGTACCGAATCCCCGAAGCAGTTAGGACAGGAATGAAGAAGGAGATCGATGAGATGCTCCAGCTCAGGGTAATTGAGCCCTCCGATAGTCCCTGGGCCTCCCCAGTTGTCTTGGTGCCCAAGAAAGATGGGACCACCCGGTTCTGCGTAGACTATCGGAGGCTCAATGAAAATACCGTGACGGACGCTTACCCTATGCCCAGGGTAGACGAGCTACTCGATCGTATAGCCAGGGGAAATTACCTGACCACTATTGACCTCTGCAAAGGTTACTGGCAGATTCCCCTGGCCCCGGAGGCTATCCCCAAGTCGGCATTCGTCACCCCATTCGGCTTATATCAGTTTAGGGTAATGCCGTTTGGGATGAAGAATGCCCCAGCTACATTCCAGCGCTTGGTGGATAGGCTCCTGGATGGCTTCCAGAGTTTTGCTTGCGCCTACCTGGACGACATAGCGATCCACAGTGAGTCCTGGGAGGACCACTTAGCTCATGTGGGAATGGTTCTGGATCAGATCCGGGCTGCTGGCCTGACTCTGAAGCCAGAAAAATGCCACTTTGGGATGGCCGAGGTACAGTACCTGGGTCACCGTGTGGGGTGTGGAAAGCAGCGACCAGAGCCGGCCAAAATAGAAGCTGTCGCCAATTGGCCCACCCCCATCACTAAGACTCAGGTCCTAGCCTTCCTGGGCACGGCAGGGTACTATAGACGGTTCGTACCAGACTACAGCACACTTGCCAAACCCCTGACTGACTTGACCAAGAAGAACTTACCTCGACAGGTCCTGTGGTCTCCCCACTGTGAAACGGCTTTCCAGGCTCTCAAAAATGCTCTAATTAACGCTCCTGTCTTGGCGGCCCCAGCCCTTAACAAACGTTTTATCGTCCATACCGATGCTTCCATGTTCGGGCTGGGAGCCGTCCTCAGCCAAGTAGGCGAAGATGGAGGGGAGCATCCAGTTGCCTACATCAGCCGGAAGCTCCTGCCCCGCGAAGTCAGCTATGCAGCGGTCGAAAAGGAGTGTTTGGCTTTGGTGTGGGCATTAAAGAAATTGACTCCCTATTTATATGGTCAGGAGTTCACTCTGGTCACCGACCATAACCCGTTGGTGTGGCTGAACCGGGTCTCTGGAGATAACGGCAGGCTATTACGTTGGAGCTTATCGTTGCAAACCTTCAATTTCACCATTACTTACAGACCTGGGAAACAGAATGGCAACGCCGACGGGTTGTCCAGACAAACCGACCTCAGCCCCGCATAACCAGCGGTCTGGACAGCCTTAGTCTGCCCCGAAAAGGGGTCAGACCGTGTCTGCCAGAGTGTTCCACAGAAAGGGAGCAATGTTACAGAAGCATTAGTTATTTTGTTGTGAAGAGCTTATTTCCCAGCAGCAATGCCTGAACCAGCAAGCCAGCGCCTAAGAAGGGCTCCAAGAAAACCGTAACAAGTTTCATTTCATAAAGAGTTAACTCTTTTTTTTCAGCTTTTAGAAACTATTGTCTAATCACCTCTGGAGCCAGACTGCTAATTGATAAGATGAACTTGTAAACTTGTTATCTTAAGTACTGTAATCCTATTGTGGCCTGTCAAAGGACAGTGCTCTCTATCTAAATGTGTGATGGGGGATTTTGTGCTTCCCCCCCTCTCCCCCTGGGAGTGCCCTGTGTGCATGTAACCTTAATAAAAAGCAGGCTGGGCATCCCAGTCCTGAGTTCTTGTTTTGACCCTCAATCGCAGCGTTGACTCGTTTTTGTGGGCAGAAGGGTATCCTAGCTGTACTGCAGCTAAGGGAGATTATTCTATATTTACGAGACTCATATAGAATACTATGGAAAGCAGCTTCTCCCCTCTTTAGCAATAGGGATCCAGGCTACTAAGCGGTCCATCTCTCAGCGAGACTAAGGGTAACCGTAACAAACATCTCTACAAATCTGTGGCTGATTGCCTCTCTCGTAGCATCAGCTGCCCCACATTCTTATATCATCCCCCCTTCTTCTCTTCCTTTCCCCCCCTCTCACTTATTGCTCTCGGTAATATCTGATTTAAATCAGAAAACATTTATATTATTTTGTTCGGTTAATTGATTCAAGAGTTATATATTGTGAAGTTTCCATTGCCATCCTTACCTGCAGGTTGTGATACACTCAACTAATCTCTGTTGGTTTACTTACACCTATATACACCTATATCTTTTTAGCCCATGTCAAAACATCAGCAACCCAGTCAGTTTAATCTAGCTACACAGAACGTTAAGGGTTTTCTTTCCCCACAAATGCGCTCAACAGCTTTCCATGACTTTTATAAGAAAAAAATTGATATTATTATGGTTCAAGAAACTCATTTTAGAAAATCTAAAGAGCCCATACTTTCAAAATTGTACTATGACCAGCACTTTTTATGTTCTGGCCAGACGAAGCACAATGGGGTCGGTATCTCGTTTAGAAAAGGCACGTCATTTGAATTGCTTAACAAATACCTAGATAAAGAGGGCCGCTTTCTAATCTTAGTGGGACTATACTATGGGAGACCAATCACATTAGCTAATGTCTACGCTCCTAACTGCCCTAAACATTCCTTTTTCTGAATAGTAATTAATCAGATAATTGATATTTCAAAAGGCCCTATATTCTTGGGAGGTGATCTAAATTTCCCAGTTAACCCTACGTTAGACACATCATCAGGTAGATCCTACATTAGGAATTCTCAAATAAAGGCCAACTGGCAGGCTATTGGCTCTATCCCCTTTTTTGACACGTGGAGAATTGCCCATCCTTCCACAAAAGATTTCTCCTTCTTCTCGAATCCTCAGCGCACATATACTCGTATAGACTATATCTTCTGTGAACAGAACATGCTCTCCTCACTTATAGACTCTAGGTTACATCACACCGCTTGGTCGGACCACAGTATGGTTAACTCCACTTTTTTATGGTCTACCAGACCAGGTTTTCAACAACGGTGGAAGTTAAATGACCAGATTTTACTAGACCCCCTGATTACCACAGACTTGGCCGAAAAAACAACAGAATTTTTCTCTTTTAACATCCATACAGAGACATCAGTAGTTACTAATTGGGAGGCATATAAATGCTATATACAGGGGTGATTATTGAACACACTCATAGACAGCGTAAGCAACGTGCAGCCCATTTTAACTATCTAACATCAGAGTTTACTGCCTGTGAAAAGGCGCTAAAAAGAGACCCTCAATCACAGCCACTATTGCAGAGATCACAGGAAGCCAGGGAAGCATTAAACCAGTATTTAATTAAAAGTGCTCACATGAGAGCTCTAACCACCAAATCACGTTTTTTTGTCGAAAGTAATAAGGCAGGACGCTTACTAGCGAGATCACTGCGTAAGAAGAGATATAAAACCTATGTAACTAAAATCACAGATTCCAATGGCACAGTCCATTCAAATAATACTGAGATAGTAAGCCAGTTTTCACAATATTATGCTTCCCTATATAATTTACCCACTGTTAACATAGAAGAAAAGCTTCACCGTATAAATACTTATTTAGAACAAACGCAGCTTCCTAAATTGTCCAACACAGACTTAGAAGATTTAGACAAACAATTTACAGCCCAAGAGCTACTACTAGCTATCAAACAGCTGCCGCAAGGTAAAGCCCCCGGTCCGGATGGTTTTTCCCCCAAATTCTATAGCCTATTTAAATCCCTCTTATGTCCTCACCTCTTAGATATGTACACCTCTATTGACCAATGCATTCAACTCCCATCGACATTGCTCGAAGCCACAATTTCGGTGATACCTAAACCAGGTAAATCCCAAGATAAAGTTTCTAACTACCGCCCCATATCATTAATAAATATTGATATCAAACTATATGCTAAGTTACTAGCCACGAGAATAAGTAAATATCTCCCCTCCCTAGTGCATTCGGACCAGGTGGGCTTCATCCCAGGCAGGGAAGCTAAAGAAAATACTATTAGAGTTTTGCACACCCTTTTCTCCGCTTCTTCATCTAAAACACCTCTTATACTTCTCTCTACAGATGCTGAGAAGGCCTTTGACAGGGTGGACTGGGACTTTCTGTGGTCCGCCCTGTCGAGGTTCGGATTTTTGCCCACTCTGATCTCTCACATAAAAGCCCTTTATAGTAACCCCATAGCATATGTTAGTGCCAATAATACCCTTTCCCAGGTGATTCCGATAAAAAATGGCATGCATCAGGGATGTCCCCTGTCACCCTTGCTTTTTGCTCTGGCGGTGGAGGCGCTGGCTACTAGGATACGGAGCATTCATAATATTCAAGGTGTCCCTTTTCGGGGAATTGAATCAAAAATGTCTGCTTTATGCGGATGATATTATATTTACATTGTGCTCTCCGCTCACTTCATTACCTGCTCTAGTGGCTGAGTTAGAGGAGTATAAATTGGTCTCAAATTTTTCAGTAAATATGGAAAAATCGATGATTTTGCCATTACATCTTCATGAAGAAGAAACTTGTTTTCTTGCATCTCACACATCTTTTCAAATAGTCAAGAAAATTAAATATCTGGGAATAGATATATCGTCCCTGCACACAGAACTTTTCTCCCTTAACTATATTCCCCTTCAGGCAGAAGTTAACAAGACATTGGAGATATGGCATAAACAATGCCAGCTCTCCTGGATGGGACGCATTAATGCTTTAAAAATGAATATTATCTCTAAATTCTTATACCTCTTCCAAGTTCTTCCTTTAGATATCCCTACACATTTCTTTATACAGCAACAAAAGAGATTGTGGCAAACCTAGCCACTTCTGGACTATAACATAAGAAAGGTTGTCTATAGGCTGTATATTGTGCTATGTAGATGTGACAGACCCTTCTGTCAGCACTGAAAGAGTTAACTGTGTTCAGCTGTAGCCTCAGCTATTGTGCACTGTCATTAATGTTATTGATACACAGTCCATTGTTTAATCAACCTCAGAGAGCAGACCCTAGATGATAAGGAAAGCCAAGTGTGTGTCTGTGTTTAAATTGTTATCAGCTTGAGCAAGGTATTCTATTGTATCATGTAAAAGGGCGTGTTCCCTCCATTCAATGTACAACAGTCTTTCAACCCCCCTTCTGGGGGGGGTCAGACCTGCATAAATACTGGGCATATGAGCCTTAATAAAAGTCTTTCTGTTTAAAAAAACCTGAAAACTGGCTGGGTTGTGAATTGCTGATTCCCTATGCAGGACATTGTTCCCTGGTGTTAACCCTTGGTATCCGGTTGGTACCGTTACAATTGGTGGCAAGCGACGGAATGAACCTTATCGCCCAGAAGAGCAACTACACAAGCCAGTAACCTCAGGAAGAGGGGGATTACTACAATACTGACTAAGATGGAAGGAGTACCAGGGACCGAAGTGAATGGAGATGGATTATTCTAAGCTAAAGAGACAAACGTAAAAGGAACTGCTAGAAGCCAGGGGAAAGATAGGCAGCAGCAAACCCAAGGCTATATTAATTGCTGAGCTGATGGAGGGAGACAGAGCTCGCAGCGCTACGCCTCCAGCAGCCATGGAGGAGACCCTATACCAGAGGGAAATGAGGACCAGGCTGGAATTTTTACCCCAACCTGTACCACGGGATATGCTATCCGTGGTAATGGCAGATGTGCAGGAGTACGTGATGGCACACAGTCCGCGGAATGCATCCTCCCGAGCAGAATCCATTTTGGACGCACTCAGCAACCCAGTAAGACCCAAAATCCCATACCATGCATTTAAAATGTTTTGTGAGGAGAAGGATGAGATTGATGGGTATTTACAGGATTTTGAGAGACTGTGCGAGTTACATGATTTGGAGCAGTCCGTATGGGTGCCGGTGCTAGCAGGCAAGCTAGCCGGTAGGGCAGCGGAAGCGTATCGCGCTGTACCCAGGGAGGACAGCAAGGATTACGCTAAAGTGAAGAGAGCGATCTTGGAAAGATATGCCATTACCTCAGAGGCATACCGGCGCAAGTTTAGAGGCCTGCGCAAGCCAGAAAGAGATTCCCATGCAGAGTGGGCCCACAAGCTGGATCAAGCATCTCAGGGGTGGATACAGGCCAGCCAAGCTACCACCATGGAAGAATTGCGACAACTGATGCTGTTGGAGCAATTCTTTAACGGCTTGTCCCCAGAAGCCCAAGAATGGGTGAGAGATCGAAAACCCCTCACCTTAACCGAAGCAGCCAGATTAGCAGACCAGCATTTTGATGCCAGGAGGCACCATGGACTACAGCCTAACAACGGACGGGCTAATATACAATGCCACACCTGCAAGCAGTGGGGACATATGGCACGTGAGTGCACCCAAAATCGGAGCAGACAAGCTTGGAACCAGGTCAGACAGAACCTGGCCCCAAGGGCGGCTGCTCACCATTACCAAACGGAGCCAGCCGCTCATGAGGTGTTGAGCACCCAAGCCGAGGAACCCCTGGGAATTCTGCATGAGGTGATGTCGGTCCAGGGACTTCGGGATTCGGGAGCTACTTTAACCCTGATAGCTCCCCATTTGGTGCCGGATACAGCACCCACTGGCGGATCCGTGGCAGTACGAGGGGCAGGGGGAGCAGTATACCGATTGCCCACTGCTAGAGTGGAGTACAGACCCCCAGTCACCCCAGCAGCTGCCAGTTACCAACCCCCGGCGCACCGCTATACCACACGGCCTCTGGCCACGAACTACCCTCAGAGAGCCCGGTTCAATTCGCGGGGCTACGCACAACCTATTCGGTGCTTTGGATGTAAGCAACTAGGGCACAAAAGACCAGAGTGTCCCCTAAACGCAGCGAATCAAGCACAGTCCTGGAGAAGACCCGCTGGCGGAATCCCACATAATCCTCAGCCTGTGGCCCGCTACGTAGAGGCGCCAGAATGCTGGGGCAGCCTACATGAAGCAGACCCCGTGCAAGCTGCCCACCGGAATAACCGGCAACGGGTTAAAGTGAATGGGAAGGAGGTCAGTTGTCTACGGGATACTGGTGCTACCATGACCTTGCTTCAAGAGAACTTGGTGCCTGAGAAACAGCACACTGGAGACACTGTGGCTGTGAGGGTAGCAGGGGGCACTGTGTTCCGCCTACCTGTTGCCAGGGTACATTTGGATTGGGGAGTGGGCGCTAGACTTGTGAATGTGGGGGTCAAGAAGGACTTACCTGCTGATGTTCTCCTTGGAAATGACTTGGCCCCCCTTGTTTCTGCCTATGCTCCCATGGATCCCGCTGATGTTAACCCTGTGACTACCCAAGCCCAGTCCCTCCGGGAAGAGACGCTTCCATGTTTGGGGTGGGGGCAGTACTGAGCCAAGTTGGAGCAGATGGCGGAGAACACCCCGTAGCTTACTTGAGCCGAAAGTTGTTGCCCCGGACATCCCCAAGCCGATCCGTTGGGATCAGACTGTGTATGCCGGCTTGGTTCTGGGGGAGCATTGTGGCAAACCTAGCCACTTCTGGACTATAACATAAGAAAGGTTGTCTATAGGCTGTATATTGTGCTATGTAGATGTGACAGACCCTTCTGTCAGCACTGAAAGAGTTAACTGTGTTCAGCTGTAGCCTCAGCTATTGTGCACTGTCATTAATGTTATTGATACACAGTCCATTGTTTAATCAACCTCAGAGAGCAGACCCTAGATGATAAGGAAAGCCAAGTGTGTGTCTGTGTTTAAATTGTTATCAGCTTGAGCAAGGTATTCTATTGTATCATGTAAAAGGGCGTGTTCCCTCCATTCAATGTACAACAGTCTTTCAACCCCCCTTCTGGGGGGGGTCAGACCTGCATAAATACTGGGCATATGAGCCTTAATAAAAGTCTTTCTGTTTAAAAAAACCTGAAAACTGGCTGGGTTGTGAATTGCTGATTCCCTATGCAGGACATTGTTCCCTGGTGTTAACCCTTGGTATCCGGTTGGTACCGTTACAGAGATTTGACCAATTTGTATGGTCACACAAAAGGCTTAGAGTAACTAGAGACACTCTGTTCCTCGATAGAGAGAACGGAGGATTGAGTGCCCCTAACCTGTTTAATTACTTTAAAGCGACACACTTAGCACGCGTTGTTGCTTGGAAACAACCTTCTTTAGAAAAACTTTGGGTACGGACAGAATTGCACCTAGCGGGTGGGATAGATCTCGGGGACCAATGCTGGATTCTCCCAAAGTTAAGGCCTCCGGAGGACTGGAATAATTATTATATAGCTGCCACACTGCGAGTGTGGGATAAATTACAAGCAACAGATAGATCGATATCCACCCCAATATCCCCCCTAACCCCGTTACTGAATAACCCTCTTTTCTTAAAATCTCAAACTATTCAAACCCCCTACTTCGCAGGCACTCAATCCAATGTACCAGCACATATACTTCTCCACAATGGGTTGATGCGTTCCCAAGCTGAAGTGGGCCAAACACTGGGCCCTCCTTTCCAAATGTGGTTCCCATATTTACATGTCAGACATGCTATTTTTTCCAGCCCCTACAAAGCAGACCTTACTAGACCTATGACCGCCTTTGAAACACTATGCACGTCCCCCAATCTCACCAAATCACATATCTCAATAATTTATATATATAAAGATACTGAGAGGTTCTTTCCCTACAAAAAAAACAGCGTACCTTATCAAATGGGAAAGAGAACTAGGCACGACATTAACTGATGCCCAATGGAGCCATATTTTTAGAGAGAATAAAAAGTCGTCCTTGTCAGCGACACTAGTAGAGATGAACTTTAAGTTATTATCGCGGTGGTACTGGACCCCCCAACGACTCCATAGTATATTTCCTAACTCCTCCTCCCTCTGTTGGAGACACTATGGAGCGGTGGGCACCTTCACCCACATCTGGTGGTCGTGCCCGCTTCTTAGACCATATTGGCAAGCCATTAATGAAAGGGTAGATAAGATTCTAGGGAGTCCTGTTACATTCACACCTAGCTTGACCCTACTGGCCGATATTCCTAAAGTCACTTGTATATATAGGAGGAAGTTATTACATATTATGCTTAATTGTGCCAGACGCCTAATACCCAGGTTTTGGAGGAAGGATATAGTACCTACTTATGATATGTGGAGGAAAGAAGTAGGCCATATACTAGAGCTAGAAAAAATACACTACACATACACGGGCAAACAAGATTTTATTGCTGATGTGACATTTCTTTGGGAACAAGACTTATAAGTCTCGCAAAAGGGTAAGGAACTAGGTTATGGAATTTTTGGTTATGTATAATGTAACAAAGTATAGTATTATGGATGTAATTGTAAGAGCCCTCCTTATAAGGTGGGTGTGTCAATATCAATAATGATTTGGAACATTGAGGATGATGTTTGTATTTGTATTTGATTTGGAATGTTCATTTGTTTTTCTTTTATTTGTTGTTTCTTGTTAAGCCTCTTGGGGAAAAAAAGGACTGTGATGATTAATGTAAACTTTTTATCATTGACTACAATAAAAAGAAATATTGCAAAAAAAAAAAAAACACATTTATTTTATTTAAAATGCATAATATAGTATTTTGCAGTATAATACACATATACAACACAACATATACAGTATATATATGCACATGTACAAGATGTACAATATCTCCCAGCTCATATAGGCTTATTTTAGGTTCCGGTTCACACATGTAAATTGTATAATTATTTAATACTGTCTACAGGGATCATTTACGTTAAACTCCAGCTATTGCTTTTAACATTCCTCCACTTGCAGAGAACCCTCACACAGTGAAGTGTAAAACACCTCTGGGCAAAACTACCTTCTAACAGTGATTGGATCCCTTTAGAATATTTCACTTACAATTTTGAGTGTGACGCAGATATATTTATAACAGTGCAATTGTCATTGGTCCCAGAGTAAAGGGGAGAGATGGAAAAAGAGTGAATGAGAAAGAGAGAGGGATAGGTGAATGTTTTCCAACATTCAAAAAATGAAATTAATTTTAACACATTCGTTCATTCGTTTAACGGGACAGTCAAGTCCAAAAAAATCTTTCATGATTCAGATAGAGAATGTAATTTTAAACAACTTTCCTATTTACTTTTATCACCAATTTTGCTTTTCTCTTTCCATTTTTAGTTGAAAGCTAAACATATGAGGTTCATATGCTAATTTCTTAGACCTTGAAGGCCGCCTCTAATATGAATGCATTTTGACAGTTTTTCACCACTAGAGGGCGTTAGTTCATATAGATAACATTGAGTTCACACATGTGAAGTTACCTAGGAGTGAGCACTGATTGGCTAAAATGCAAGTCTGTAAAAAGCACTGAGATAAGGGGGCAGTTTGCAGAGGCTTAGATACAAGGTAATTACAGAGGTAAAAAGTGTATTATTAAAACAGTATTGGTTATGCAAAACTGGGGAATGGGTAATAAAGGGATTATCTTTCTATCTATATATTTTTAAACAACAAAAATTCTGGTGTTGACTGTCCCTTTAATGTACTAGTATTTTTAATGCTTTCTTTAAATGTAATATTCGATTCAATTTTTTTTAATAATTTGATTCCAATTTTGCAACATTCAAATTTAAAAAAATCTAATCTATATATTTGTAATAGTATCATGCTATCTTTAAATGTAATATTCGAATTAGGCAATATTCAACATAGAAAAATTTGAATCAATATATTTGTATCTATTATGCATCAATTTACTAAATTGAAACTTGTATCATTCCTTAAAGTGCTCCACTCTCATCTAAGATATCAGTACTGCAATGTCCCCACAGATTTTATAAAAGCAAAATTTAGCCTGAGTGTTACAGATACATTACAATATAATGCTCAAAAAATACTCACAAAGGTTTGCAAGATCCGTGCTGGTCAGTTTTTGATTATCAGGTTCACAGTGAGAGAAAAAGTAAAAGAGATAGAGAAAGAGAGAAAGAAATTTAGAGGGGGAGAGAGCGAGACAGAGAGCAAGAGAGAGAGAGAGAGAGAGAGAGAGAGAAGGAGAGAGAGAGAGAAGGAGAGAGAGAGTGAGATTAGAGAGAGAGAGAGAGATAGAGAAGGAGAGAGAGAGGGAGAGAGAGAGAACTGGGAGGCAGAAAAAGAGAGTGAGAGTAAAAAAGTGAGAGAGAGACAGAGAGAAAAAAAGAGAAAGAGTGAAAGAGAGAGAGAGGGAGATAGAAAGAGGTAGAGAAACTGTGAAAGAGAGAAAGGGAGAGTGGGATAAAAGAAAGTGAGAGAAAGAATGTGAGGGTGAATAAATTAGACAGCCAAGAGAGAGATTGCAATAAGAGATGCCGGAGTGGAAGAAGGGAGGAGGAAGTGAGAGTGAGCAGAACAGTAAAGGGTTAATGCATTAATTATCTTGTCCCCCAGAGGCGCATTATGACATAATGAACGTTATAGTTAATAAGCTCTCTCATTTATCACAAACTGGAGAGCACACAGTATACAATGCACTCAGCTCTGTAACCACCTGACAGTGCAAGGCTTCCCCTTAAAGGGAAGTTCTTGTATAAAGATATAAATCCTTTATTTCTATTTCATTTTAGCATTTAAAAAATATATATATTTTGTTCTATGTTTATCCACCGCTAAGAGGTTCTACAGATAGTGAAAGCCGTAATCCTTGACTACCCCAGTACTGTTTCAGATCAAGATACTGCCAATCATTGGTGCATATGTACGTCTGTCTGCTCCTGATTTGCTAATATTATAGTGATTTCACTTGGTTATAACCTTTTTGTGGATATTAAACCAGTGATGTGGTAGTTTGTATGTTGCCCTAGACACTGAGAAATCAATGTTAACTTATGTTTGCACAAAATATATCTCACAGCTGAAGGCCAGAGATGCATGAAGGGGTCATTCATGTCCCATTACAGTGATTTACAATACAATTAATTATAAAACCATTGCAAAGCATAGGAGATGGAAGGCGCCATACCTTAGAATTGCCTATCCAAATGTACCACCCCTAAAGGCTGGATTACGAGTGGAGCACTATTTATTGCTCCTGCTCGTGTGTTGACTGCACTCAACTTTAACTTCTTGCGCACGCCGGGTACTACACATATTACAAGTTGAAAGTCGGTTACTACGCGTATTACAAGTCGTACCAACCCGATCACGTTTAAACAAGTGCGCTAACACGACATAAAATATTAATATTTCCCATTCTAATGTTATTCACATAGAAGAATATGTTCTATTTATTTATAAATAAATATTTATATATATATTTTTTTTTTGTCAAATATATATGCATACCTATAATTATATATATGATTATTTGTAGGTAAAGCTATATACAGAAATACTTAGAACATATTCCCTTATGTAAAGAACATTGAAATGTCAAATATTAACAGTAAATACACATTTAAACACATCATTAAAAATGAATATTGCATAAATATGATTTTACATGTTTTTAGCTACTTGACTGCAAAGGGCTCCAATGCACTTATTGAAATTTGTCTATACATTATGTATACATATGTATTTATGTGTTTATATGTGTATATATGTCTGTAAATACATATATACACATATAAATACATAAATATATATATATACACACACACATATATGCTCATATAAATACATAAATATATATATACACACACATATATACACATATAAATACATAAATATATATATACACACACACATATATACACATATAAATACATAAATATATATATACACACACATATATACACATATAAATACATAAATATATATATACACACACACATATATACACATATAAATACATATATATACACACACATATATGCACATATAAATACATAAATATATATATATATATATATATATATATACACACACATATATACACATATAAATACATAAATATATATATATACACACACATATATACACATATAAATACATAAATATATATATACACACACACATATATACACATATAAATACATAAATACATATGTACACACGCGCACACACACACATACATATATATATATATATATATATATATATATATATATATATATATATATATATATATATATATATACATATACATATTTGGACATGTATATGTATGTATCTGTAACGCCTGAGATCTCATATTTCTAGCCCTTATAACTTTTGTTTGCAATTTTTTTAAAATAATTTTTATTAGACATTGTTATTATGAGTTTATCTGTATGGTTAAATGTATTTTTGATGTGTTTTGCGCAATATTTTAGTTGAGCGTAATAGTTAACCAGAGCTCTGAAGTTGTACTATCCCAGCGCATGTTAAATCCAATTGTGATTGAGTGAACACGTTTACTTTAACATGCCCTACTTCCAATGCGCACAATCACCTGCGTTAAATCCCTTTTCAACTGTGATCAACAGTTAGCGCACCACTCGTAGTCTTGCCCTATATAGGCACAGGTCTAGTTGGCATAGGGTCATACCCTTGGGTTAAACTCATAGTAAAAATTTTTTAAAAAACTGCAATATTCTAACCAACTAAACTATTTTGTTTTTACCAGCATCAGATGCAAGCGAAGGGTTAAGGAGCACCCAGGCAGATGGCAGGAATAGGGTGTTAAATCAAATTGGCAATGGAAGGTTAAGGAATGTCCGGATTTGGAGCAGCTGTTACACGCTCAGCTCCATGAGAACAACCTGCTGATGTGCATAATACACAGCCCGGTGAGAGAGTGGGCTATGTTCCATATTTAGAACAATATTTAGAACAAGCTGCTTCTGCGTGATGCGCCAGGTGTGTGACGTCTGTTATGGAATTGAAAAAAGGTTTAAATTCCATGAACACCTTGTAGATCACATAGGGGGTGACCTCTACCCTTATTGGTGACTGTACAATATGTTATGCAAGTTTTATTAATTTAAGACAGGTTATATTTACATTGAAGCCAGAAAGTGTTTCTAAAATGGTTGTCAAAAATGATTATGATTACTTTATTTTGCTCCAGATGTTCTATATTAGCAGAAGATCACTTTTCCTTCATTAGGAACTGTAAGGAATATATAGGGACTATATACTCCGAGTTCATTGTATTCACAGCTTCTGCAGGAACACTTTTTTCATATGGACTGGTCTTTCTCACGTCGCACACTAGGAAGTTTATTTCTGCTGCTGTATCTCATTTACAAAGCTTTCCTTTAGCTAATACCGCAGTTATGACATTTTCAATATAGGTGGCAGTTTCAACGGACAAAAACAGATATTTTAAATGACAAAATAAAGGAAAAGGAGCAATTTGTAATCAATGTGATAGACTTTAGCTGGTACAATGGATCATTAAAAACAAATTAAAATTTTACAGTACACTGTCTCTTTAAATGGTTATTTTCAACCCATTCATAACTTTGACCTACCACTTTCTGGTGTTAATGTACACTAATATATATATATATATATATATATATATATATATATATATATATATATATATATATATATATATATATATATATATATATATATATATATATATTATATATATAAGTGCAGGGAAACGGCACACACCAACCAATCAAGGTACCCAAATTAGACTCTAGATCCTAATGGGGGTACCTTGATACCGTGGTGGTATAGAGGGTATCCCAGTATTGTCATTTTGTTCATGACATGGAATGGTTATGCTATAGTGTAAATATGATAATTGATTTATTGTCCCTTATGGATTGTACAACGTAAGTGATAGTCACTTCTATGTTCTGGTTTAGTATCAATCTGACAGCATGCACACGCCTTCTCCGCTGTCATGTAGATCAGCTGTGCCTTGGTTGTTTATGGCTGTCTCCATGACAACCTGTTACGTCCATTCTGGTCGGGATGGGTGCGGTCTGATGATGCTTGTTGATTAAAGGTGATTGGTCAAATCCTGCTTGTGTCTGCTTTTTGTATATCCTGGGAGATACGGATGCCATCCGTGGGAATTATCCAGTGCTCATATATATATATATATATATATATATATATATATATATATAACACACAGAGAAAGCCCTTCATTTGTTCCCAGTTTGTTTGGATTGAGAGCTTGCATTGTGTGGCTGTTTTAAAGTCCCAGGTTTTTGGAAAGGACCTTGACATGGTACCTGGGCTTGTCCCATTTGGCCAGATGCGGTACTAACTCTTCCAGTTTTGCTTTTAATTTTAGCTGAGAGCTTGTAAGTGAGTGGTAGGTTTTCTCTGTGTATTGTATTAATTTGTTTTGTAATTTCCCGTATGGTTCTTGCACCCAGACCTGTCTGGGGTTAACTACCTGTGACTCTGGGGACAGCACAGCTTCTTGTGAGTGCCAGTGACCACCCAGGGCTGAGCATGTTGCAGGGTCATGGATGTGTACCTGGTCCGGTCTAGGAGTGCAGTCCCCTTCCGTGTTTATATATATATATATATATATAAAACAAAAAATAGAATGCACTCACCGGATTTAACAAGGGGTGAAAACACTTTAGTCCCTTATGTGTAACGTTTCGGGGAAACACTCCCCGTTCCAGACAATCAATTTAACCAAACCTTGGTCAAAGTCCCTTTAATCAGGTATAAGGATGAGGCAGCAGAGTGGTCAGACAAAGCAATGGTCAAAGTCCCTTTAATCTGGTATAAGGATGCGGCATCAGAGTGGTGAGGCAAAGCAATGGTCAATGTCCCTTTAATCCAAAGAATACTCACGAGCCGGGAAGTGAAAGCAAAACAAGGCAAACAACAAATGGGCACCGGAGTGATGTCCCGCCGAGGCTTTTAAAAGCCTGGTGACGTAGGAGGCCGGAAACAGGAAGGCCGCGTCGCGTTGCTAGGCAACAAGACACGCAAGTACAGAGAGGAATCCAGGAGCCGCGGTGACACGGCAATGATCGGATCATGACACTTAATAGTATTCAGAGCAACAATATGGATATTGTGATCCTTTATCTTTTAGGTCAGGTGCTCTAGGCAATTTTAAATGTGCAAGTTCAGTATGGCCTAGCACTCTCGACGATCGTTATTGTACCGGGGTGCACTACAAATATGCAAATATACCAAAAAATAGAAGGCACTCATCAGATTTTACAAGGGGTGAAAACACTTTAGTCCCTTATGTGTAACATTTCAGGGAAACACTCCCCGTCTTTAGATTATCAATTTAACCAAACCTTAAGCAAGGATTTAAATACCGACATACCTCATTAACAATCAACCCACATGTGAAGTCCAGCAGGTGCGTGGCCCGGTGCGCGTATTATCAGATGGCATCCATTGCCTAGCAACCTGCCAGCATTTGTCAATAACCATTACCATGTAATTTTAGACATAACTAACACCTGTGCTACGAAACTTTACTTAAAAACAAACTACTAAATACTATCAGTATGCACTACAACTAATTGACTAGACCGTACTTTAAATAAGTAAATACTAAACAATGTAAAAAATGTCTGCAAACCATACAAAAGATATTCGCTAATAAATATGTTAAGCAATGAATGCTAATAACTATGCTGATAATATTAGCTGCACGTTCTCAAGGCATATCATATTTCACATTTGCTTAAAGGTGGTATAGCATGAAAATACTAATATAGATACGCAGAGGAACAAGAAGTAAATCCGAAATAAACTAAGAAAAAATGTATAAATAGAAAATATATATAAAAATATACAGAATATTAAGTCCAGAAATACAAAAAAAAGTGATTGTTAAAAAAAAGTAAAAGTGTGTGTATGTATGTATGTATGTATATATATATATATATACATACAGAGAGAAGCGCAATCACAGAAACGAACAACTGGCTCAATACCATTGTTAGGGGTCAATTTATTAAAGTCTGGTGGGCATGATATGCTGTAGCGTATCATGTCCGCTAGACATTGCTGAATGCGGACAGCATACGCTGTCCTTATTTAGCATTGCACAAGCAGTTCTACAGAACTGCTTGTGCAATGCCGCCCCCTGCAGATTTGCCGCTAGCAGGGGGTGTCAATCAGCCCGATCTTATAGACCGCTGCTTCTTAACTCCTGTTTATGGCGAGCCTAAAGGATTGTGCGGAAACAGGTTGAATTGGCCTAATTCGGCCAATAATAAATTGATCCTTTAGCCTGTTCTATGGCGATTTACCACCTGGGTGCAGCTTCTTTTAGCCCAGTAATGCTTTTCACAGAGTAGAACTTTCCTGTAGTATATCAGTCTGATCCCGCCTATTATGGTCAGTCCAGCACCGAAATACCAGGCAATTCCTCTCTGAACAAGGAACACAACAACCCCAGACGATCGTTTTGGCCTTCACTGGGCCTCATCAGTGAGGTGTAGCCATATTCCTCTAAGCACACTGAGCAAGGAGTCCACGTCTGGTTTCCCCTTTTCCCTTAGGGAAAGTAAATACATACAGAGAGAAACACTCACATAAACAAACAACAAGCTCAATACCATTGTTAGCCTGTTCTATGGTGATTTACCACCTGGGTGCAGCTTCTTTTAGCCCAATAATGCTTTTCACAGAGTAGAACTTTTCTGTAGTATATCAGTCTGATCCCGCCTATTACGGTCAGACCTGGTATTTCGGGGCTGGACTGTAATGTGAAGTCAGGATCAGCCTGATATGCTACTGGAAAGTTCTTCTCTGTGAAAGTCACATGTTGAGCAAAAAGAGGTCGCTTCCTAGTTTGTAACTAGTCATAGAACAAGCTATTATGCTATTGTTCGTTCCCAGGTTGAGCGCTTCTCTCATTTTATTTATGCAAATGATGACACTTAGGGAAGTCTCCTTAAGTGTGATGCAGGAATCCAGGCGTGGACTCGTTGCTCAGTGTGCCTAGAGAGATATGGCTGCACCTAACTGACGAGGCCCACAATAGGCCGAAACGTACGTCTGGGGTTTTGCTGTTTCTCTCATTCAGAGAGGGATTGCCTGGTATTTCGGGGTTGGACTGTACTGTTAAGTCAGGATCAGACTGATATGCTTCAGGAAAGTTCTTCTCTGTGAAAGGCACATGTTGCACAAAAAGAGCCTGCTTCTTGGGTGGTAACTAGCCATAGGACAAGCTATTATGCTATTGTTCGTTCCCAGGTTGAGCGCTTCTCTCTTTTTATTTAAATATATACATGGTCTACATGGCAGCGCCAACAAATTCTTTTATTTTTTTGCATGCAACCAAGGAGAAGCATACCACAGTATACATGCAATCACTTACTGGCCTATGTATTGGTATTATCTGATAGGATTTTTGGAGTAATGATTTAAGCAGTCAACTTAAAATGTATGTTTCTGGCATTTTATTTAATTCCCCTTTATGTGCAAATGTGTTTACATAGGTGGCAAAATTTTTCAATGTCTATCCAGCTATATATCAAGCTCTGCCTCTCCGTAATGGACTGGACAGTAAAATTTTGAATTGGCTATACTGTCCAGTAAACCTAGATGGTTTCTGGAGGGGCGGTCGAGTTCACCAAAACCCATGAAAATATCCTTTAGGAAAAACATATTTATTTTCTGTGTAAATAAAAGGGTTGCTCATTGGCTGACAGGGGCAAGTCTGTTCTCTACCAATCAGTCTAGAGCTTCATACTAAGGGTCAGCCGTTAAACATATTTATTTTCTGTGTAAATAAAAGGGTTGCTCATTGGCTGACAGGGGCAAGTCTGTTCTCTACCAATCAGTCTAGAGCTTTATACTAAGGGCCAGCCGTTAAACATATTTATTTTCTGTGCAAATAAAAGGGTTGCTCATTGGCTGACAGGGGCAAATCTGTTCTCTACCAATCAGTCTAGAGCTTCATACTAAGTGCCAGCCGGTAAACATATTTATTTTCTGTGTAAATAAAAAGGTTGCTCATTGGCTGACAGGGGCAAGTCTATTCTCTACCAATCAGTCTAGAGCTTCATACTAAGGGTCAGCCGTTAAAAATATTTATTTTCTGTTTAAATAAAAGGGTTGCTCATTGGCTGACAGGGGCAAGTCTGTTCTCTACCAATCAGTCTAGAGCTTCATACTAAGGGCCAGCTGTTAAACATATTTATTTTCTGTATAAGGCCAGCAGTTTGCTGAAGAGCCAGAAGTGGAGCTGAGAAGACCAAATAAAGCCGACTGATTGTGATAAACCTGAGAGCAATAAATTGTTTTACCTAATTCTAGATAGGACAGGGCGGAACAACAAACACTAGGCATTTTATCATTGGAGAATAAACATATTAAGATTTCAACATGAAACAGAAGAAAGACATTTATCAAAACGTTTTTCAACTTAATTTTTTGATCTCCATATCACCTCCATGTTACCATATCACCATATCACTATATCACCTCCATGTCACCATATTACCATGTCACCTCCATGTTACCATATCACCATGTCACCTCCATGTTACCATATCACCATGTCACCTCCATGTTATCATATCACCATGTCACCTCCATGTCACCATATCACTATATCACCTCCATGTCACCATATTACCATGTCACCTCCATGTTACCATATCACCATGTCACCTCCATGTTACCATATCACCATGTCACCTCCATGTCACCATATCACTATATCACCTCCATGTCACCATATCACCATGTCACCTCCATGTTACCATATCACCATGTCACCTCCATGTCACCATATCACTATATCACCTCCATGTCACCATATCACCATGTCACCTCCATGTCACCATATCACTATATCACCTCCATGTCACCATATCACCATGTCACCTCCATGTTACCATATCACCATGTCACCTCCATGTCACCATATTACCATGTCACCTCCATGTTACCATATCACCATGTCACCTCCATGTTACCATATCACCATGTCACCTCCATGTTACCATATCACCATGTCACCTCCATGTCACCATATCACTATATCACCTCCATGTCACCATATTACCATGTCACCTCCATGTTACCATATCACCATGTCACCTCCATGTCACCATATCACTATATCACCTCCATGTCACCATATTACCATGTCACCTCCATGTTACCATATCACAATGTCACCTCCATGTCACCATATCACTATATCACCTCCATGTCACCATATTACCATGTCACCATATCACCATGTCACCTCAGTATCACTATATCACATGTCACCATGTCACTATATCACCATGTCACCTCCATGTCACTATATCACCCTCATGTCACCATATCACCATATCACCTCCATGTCACCATTAGGGATGGGCGAATGTGCAAATTTTCGAATTTCGAATGTAGAACGAATGGTATTACCGAAATTCGAATTCTAAATTCGAATGTCGATAAGAACGAATATTCTTAAAAATTAGAAAATCGAATGTTATTTGCCGTTTTCGAATGTCACTTTCGAATTCGAATGTTTATAATTATATCGAATGTCTACATTCGAAATTCGAATTTTTCGAATTCGAATATAAATTCGAATTTTTCGAATTCGAATATAAATTCGAACTTTTCGAATTCGAATATTGCATAATTCGAATATTACATTTAAAAGCATTAGAAATACTATTACAATCTAAATTCGAATTTTTCGAATTCGAATACACGTATTGCATAATTCGAATATTACATTTAAAGAAAAAGCATTAGAAATACTATTACAATCTAAATTTGAATTTTTCGAATTCGAATACACGTATTGCATAATTCGAATATTACATTTAAAGAAAAAGCATTAGAAATACTATTACAATCTAAATTCGTATTTTTCGAATTCGAATATTGCATAATTCGAATATTACATTTAAAGAAAAAGCATTAGAAATACTATTATAATCTAAATTCAAATTTTTCGAATTCGAATATTGCATAATTCGAATATTACATTTAAAGAAAAAGCATTAGAAATACTATTACAATCTAAATTCAAATTTTTCGAATTCGAATATTTTCGAATGTAATCGTAAAATTCGAAACCGAACATTCGAAAATCGAATGTTAGAATGTTATGTAAACATTCGAAATTCGATTCGAACGAACAAATGTGTTAAAATTCGTGCCGTTTTTCGAATGTTGCGAAACATTCGCCCATCCCTAGTCACCATATCACCATGTCACCTCAGTATCACTATATCACATGTCACCATGTCACTATACCACCATGTCACCTCCATGTCACTATATCACCCCCATGTCACCATATCACCACCATATCACCATGTCACCTTAGTATCTCTATATCACATGTCACCTTGTCACTATATCACCATGTCACCTCCATGTCACTATATCACCACCATATCACCATGTCACCTTAGTATCTCTATATCACATGTCACCTTGTCACTATATCACCATATCACCTCCATGTCACTATATCACCATATCACCTCCATGTCACCATATCACCATGTCACCTTAGTATCTCTATATCACATGTCACCTTGTCACTATATCACCATATCACCTCCATGTCACTATATCACCATATCACCTCCATGTCACCATATCACCATATCACCTTAGTATCTCTATATCACATGTCACCTTGTCACTATATCACCATATCACCTCCATGTCACTATATCACCATATCACCTCCATGTCACCATATCACCATGTCACCTTAGTATCTCTATATCACATGTCACCTTGTCACTATATCACCATATCACCTCCATGTCACTATATCACCCTATCACCTCCATGTCACCATATCACCATATCACCTTAGTATCTCTATATCACATGTCACCTTGTCACTATATCACCATATCACCTCCATGTCACTATATCACCATATCACCTCCATGTCACCATATCACCATGTCACCTTAGTATCTCTATATCACATGTCACCTTGTCACTATATCACCATATCACCTCCATGTCACTATATCACCATATCACCTCCATGTCACCATATCACCATGTCACCTTAGTATCTCTATATCACATGTCACCTTGTCACTATATCACCATATCACCTCCATGTCACTATATCACCATGTCACCTCCATGTCACCATATCACCATGTCACCTTAGTATCTCTATATCACATGTCACCTTGTCACTATATCACCATATCACCTCCATGTCACTATATCACCATATCACCTCCATGTCACTATATCACCATATCACCTCCATGTCACCATATCACCATATCACCTTAGTATCTCTATATCACATGTCACCTTGTCACTATATCACCATATCACCTCCATGTCACTATATCACCATATCACCTCCATGTCACCATATCACCATGTCACCTTAGTATCTCTATATCACATGTCACCTTGTCACTATATCACCATATCACCTCCATGTCACTATATCACCATATCACCTCCATGTCACCATATCACCATGTCACCTTAGTATCTCTATATCACATGTCACCTTGTCACTATATCACCATATCACCTCCATGTCACTATATCACCATGTCACCTCCATGTCACCATATCACCATGTCACCTTAGTATCTCTATATCACATGTCACCTTGTCACTATATCACCATGTCACCTCCATGTCATTATATCACCTCCATGTCACCATATCACCATGTCACCATATCACCATGTCACTACATAACCATATCTGACCATTTATTAAATTATTTCTCTTTGCGACCACTATCTGAATACCTTCTAAAGTTGATGTTCTGATACTGTATAGAGGTCTCTTATTATTTTGTCTTGATCTAAATCTAAATATCCGACTGAAAGATGAAAACTGCTAGTGGTCAAACAGTGATATAAAATGTCACCATGGTCCTCTGTCTGTGCTTAGAAAAATGTTCTAATTTATTTCTATTATCACATTTTCTTTGTTCTCTTGGTATCTTTTGATGAAAAGCAGGGAGGTAAGCTCAGGAGCGTGCACGTGTCTGGAGCACTATATGGCAGCAGTTTTGCAAGAATGTTATCCATTTGCAAGAGAACTAGAGGGCAGCACAATGTCCTGCCATGTTGTGCTCCAGACCACTACCTAGGTATCTCTTCAACACAGAATATGATGGGAACTAAGCACATTTGTTAATGGAAGTAAACTAGAAACTTCTTTCTTTTTTTTAATTGTATCTAAATCACAAAAGAGACATTTTGGGTTTCATGTTCCTTTAAGGCTAGGATTAGGGTTAAAGGGACATGAAACCCAATTCATGATTCAGACAGAGAATACAATTTAAAAAAAACTTTCCATTTGCTTCATTCTTTGGTAACCTTTGTTGAAGAAGCAGCAGTGCATTACTGGGAGCTAGTTAACACATTGGCCTCTACTTATCAAGCCGTCAACAGCAAATACGCTGGAATTCCGCAGCGTATTTGTGGCGAACCTGATTCGCCTTAGTTATCAAACTCTACAGACTGGCAAAAGTAGAACTTAGTGATGTAACATACGATCCGACACAGATCGATGCTTACGTCACTACAGATGTTCCAAACGCAGGTTTGGCACTATCTGACTACTTTTGCTAGTTATCAAATAACTACCAAGTACGCTCGGCACTTTTCCGGCCCAGCGTACATGGTTTTCAATCTGCCGCCCTGGAGGCCGCGGATGCCATAGGAATCAATGGGAGTCAGAAAGCAGCGAAAGCTTATGTTCGCTGCTGCCCGATATCCCATTGATTCCTATTGGAATGTCTACACCTAACACCCTAAAATGTACCCAAGTCTAAACACCCCTAATCTGCCCCTCTACACCGCCACCACCTACATTATACTTATTAACCCCTAAACCGGCGCTCCCGGACCCCACCACAACTAAATAAAGTTTTTAACCCCTAAACCGCCGCTCTCGGAGCCCACCACCACCTACATTATACTTATTAACCCCTAATCTGCCCCCCCCTACACCGCCGCCACCTACATTATATTTATTAACCCCAAATCTGGCCCCTCTACACCGCAGCCACTATATTGAATGTATTAACCCCTAAACCTAAGTCTAACACTAACCCTAACACCATCTAACTTAAATATAATTTAAATAAATCTAAATAAAATTATTCCTATTTAAAACTAAATACTTATACCTATAAAATAAACCCTAAGCTAGCTACAATATAACTAATAGTTACATTGTAGCTATCTTAGGATTTATTTTTATTTTACAGGCAACTTTGTATTTTTTTTAACTAGGTAGAATAGTTATGAAATAGTTATTAACTATTCCAATCATCCAATCAGCCAATAGGATTGAGCTTGCATTCTATTGGCTGTTCCAATCAGCCAATAGAATGTGAGCTCAATCCTATTGGCTGATTGGATCTGGAGGACCTCTTCTGGCCAGCTTGGATGAAGACTTCTGCCCATCTGGAGGACCTCTTCTGGCCGGCTTGGATGAAGACTTCTGCCCGTCTGGAGGACCACTTCGCCCGGCTTCGTGGGGGACTTTGGCCCGGTTGGGTGAAGACTTCTCAAGGTAGGGTGATCTTCAAGGGGTTAGTGTTACTTTACCTAGTTGCGGCGGGGTCCGGGAGCGGCGGTATAGGGGTAACCAGTATAGTATAGTGTGGGTGTTTAGTAAAAGGGTACCAGGAAAGTTGTAAAAAAGCTGAAGAGCAGCGAGATCGATGACTGTTAGTTAACCACAGTCCACTGCTCATCGCCCCGTACTTGGTGCGCGGCTTTTTGACAGCTTTTTTGATCATTTTGGAGAACGTATTCAGGTCCGCGGCCGCGATGTTAGGCGGACTTAGGAGAGAGTATTGGTGCCGGTGAATGCAGGTAAGTTGATGGCTTAATAAATAGGCCATTGGGTGAGCCAACAACATGAGGCCTATATGTGCAGCCACCAATCAGCAGCTACTAAGCCTACCTAGCTATCATTTTCAACAAAGGATGCCAAGAAAACAAACCAAATTAGAGAATAGAATTAAATTGGAAAGTTGTTTAAAATCACTGCTCTAACTGAATCATGAAATAAAACATTTGGGTGTTGTGTTCCTTTAAGGATATGGTTAACATTTTGTTTGCTGCAATTGTTTTCAAAACCAAACTCCACCCACCATTTACCTTATTTGGAGAAGCCAATCTGGGCTTGATAGATAGACAGGCAGCTATAGATAGATAGATAGATAGATAATAGATAGATAGATAGATAGATAGATAGATAGATAGATAGATAGATAGATAGATAGATAGATGATAGACAGGCTGACAGATAAATAGATAGATAGATAGATAGATAGATAGATAGACAGACAATATAACATGCAGGGCTCTGCCCTGTCTCTCACTGTCTTGCTGTGTCTGTAGCCAAGGGTTAGCACTACTTATTCCCCCCCAGCATTAATTAAAATCACAATGTAAGCTGCTAAATGATTCCCTTGATAGATGGATAGATAGATAGATAGATAGATAGATAGATAGATAGATAGATAGATGAAGGATAGATAGATAGATAGATAGATAGATAGATAGATAGATGGATGGATGGATGGATGGATGGATGGATGGATAGATAGATAGATAGATAGATAGATAGATAGATAGATAGATAGATAGATAGATAGATAGATAGATAGATAGATAGATAGATAGATGATAGACAGACAGATATATAGATATAGAGGCCAAATTATCAAGCCGTCAACTATGCTGCATTCGACGGCACCAATACGCTCGCCTAACATTTCCTAACATCGCGGCCACGGACCTGAATACGCTCTCCTTATTTATAAAAAAAGGCTGCACCAAGTACGGAGCGATGAGCAGCGGACTGTTGTTAAAGGGACACTGAACCCAAATTTTTTCTTTTGTAATTCAGAAAGAGCATGCAATTTTAAGCAACTTTCTAATTTACTCCTATTATCAATTTTTCTTCGTTCTCTTGCTATCATTATTTGAAAAAGAAGGCATCTAAGCTTTTTTTTGGTTTCAGTACTCTGGACAGCACTTTTTTATTGGTGGATGAATTTATTCACCAATCAGCAAGGACAACCCAGGTTGTTCACCAAAAATGGGCCGGCATCTAAACTTACATTCTTGCATTTCAAATAAAGATACCAAGAGAATGAAGAAAATTTGATAATAGGAGTAAATTAGAAAGTTGCTTAAAATTTCATGCTCAATCTGAATCACGAAAGAAATTTTTTGGGTACAGTGTCCCTTTAACTAACAGTCATCGATCTCGCTGCTATTCGGCTTTTTCCCAACTTTATTTATATTCTGTCACTAAACGCCGCCACTATACTAAAATGTTTAACCCCTATCCCGCCGCTCCTGGACCCCTCCGCAACTAAATAAATGGATTAATCCCTAAACCCCTGGCCTACTACATCACTACCACTTACTAAACCTATTAATCCCTAAACCACCAGCCCCCCACATCGCCATAAACTAAATTAAGCTATTAACCCCTAAACCTAACAATCCGCTAACATTACATTAAATATTAACTCATCCCTATCTTATAATAAATTTAAACTTACCTGTAGAATTAAAATAAATTATATTAAACTATTAATTAACCTACCCTAACTATTATACTAAAATTACATTAAACTATATTAAACTATTAATTAACCTACCCTATTATACTAAAATTACATTAAACTATATTGAATTATTAATTAACCTACCCTAACTATTATACTAAAATTACATTAAACTAAAAATTAAATTAACTATATTACATATTTAAAAACCTAACCCTACTCAAATAATTTAAATCTACAATTAAAAATTACTAAGTTACAAAAAATAAAAAACACTAAGTTACAAAAAAATAAAAAACACTAAATTACACAAAATAAAAAGAAAGTATCAAATATTTAAACTAATTACACAAATCTAATAGCCCTATCAAAATAAAAAAAGCCCCCCCAAAATAAAAAAAAACCCTAGCCTACAATAAAGTACCAATGGTCCTTAAAAGGGCCTTTTGCAGGGCATTGCCCCAAAGAAATCAGCTCTTTTACCTGTAAAAATAAAATACAAACAGATATAATTCTATCAGTCAATCAGAATTCAAGGGATGCCATCTTGGATGACGTCATTTAAAGGAAACTTCATTCTTCAAGAGACGTTGTAAGAAGAGGATGTTCCGTCTTGAAGATGGAGTTGCTCCAGCGCCGGATGGATGAAGATAGAAGATGCCATCTGAATGAAGACTTCTGCCCGCTTGGATGAAGACTTCTGCCTGCTTCGCTGAGGACTTCTGCCACTTGGATGAGGATGGATGTCCGGTCTTCGAAAACTGTAAGTGGATTTCGGTCGTTAGTGTTGTTTTTTTTTAATGGTTTATTGGGTGGGTTTTAATTTTAGCTTAGGGACTTTGGGCAGTAAAAGAGCTGAATGCCTTTTTAAGGGCAATGCCCATACAAATGCCCTTTTCAGGGCAATGGAGAGCTTAGGTTTTATAGATAGGTTTTTATTTGGGGGTGTTGGTTGTGTGGGTGGTGGGTTTTACTGTTGGGGGGGATATTTTTATTTTTTTTTAACAGGTAAAAGAGATGATTTCTTTGGGGCAAAGCCCCACAAAAGGCCCTTTTAAGGACCATTGGTACTTTATTGTAGGCTAGGGTTTTTTATTTTATTTTGGGGGGCTTTTTTATTTTGATAGGGCTATTAGATTAGGTGCAATTAGTTTAAATATTTGATAATTTCTTTTTTATTTTGTGTAACAGTGTTTTTTATTTTTTGTAACTTAGTTGTTATTTTTTGTAACTTAGTAATTTTTAATAATAGATTTAAATAACTTGAGTAGGGCTAGGTTTTTAAATATGTAATATAGTTAATTTAATTTTTAGTTTAATGTAATTTTAGTATAATAGTTAGGGTAGGTTAAATAATAATTCAATATAGTTTAATGGAATTGTAGGATAATAGTTAGGGTAGGTTAATTATAGTTTAATATAGTTTATTTTAATTCTAAAGGTAAGTTTAAATTTATTATACGATAAGGATGAGTTAATCATTAATGTAAAGTAAGCGGCTTGTTAGGTTTAGGGGTTAATAGCTTAATTTAGTTTATGGCGATGTGGGGGGCTGGTGGTTTAGGGGTTAATAATTTTATTACAGTTGCGGCGGGGTCCGGGAGCGGCGGGATAGTGGTTAATACATTTATTTAGTTGCAGCGGGGTCCGGTAAAGGTGGGATAGGGGTTAATACTTTTATTTAGGTGGCAGCGATGTTGGGGCGGCAGATTAGGGGTGTTTAGACTCAGGACTTATGTTAGGGTGTTAGGTGTAAACTTTACTGGTTTTCTACAATAGAAATCAATGAGATATCTGGCAGCATCCAACATAAGCTTTTAGATGACCTAGGTCACCAGAGGGCGCTCTTTGTGCATAACGTATAAAATAATACTAATGATAATAAATAAATTAACGGAAGGTAACCTCAATAGAAAATGTCAAAATCACAATTCGATAACCAAATACAATGTATAATTACAATTATTTATAATTACAATTATTTATAATGAAAAGTGGAACCTCATTAAATGGCGTTGGGTTAAATGTCCATGATAGGTGAATGTTGGGTGTATGCTCCTTGGAATCCTGGCAGTCCCAATATGTCTCAAAATTAGGCACACTTTCTCACGGCTGCACTCTCCAAAACGATCCTGGATTGGAAAACGTGTTTGCTGAAAGGTAGTGAGACAAAAGAAGAGAGGCGCACCAATGTGTGTATCAATCGTTACAATTCTGCATGAGCTCCAAGTATTGTATGCACAGGGTACTCACACTTTGACATAGCACACCAGTGTGCTTGTGGAAGCGGGCTGGTACTTAGAGCTGACCAGCTGGCTCTCTCCGGCTCCTTGCTGGATACGGCGGCTTTCCTGTGTGTTGGGCTGTCTGGTAGTGGTGTGCTTGTATTGAAACTCCAGGTTCAAATGTTTTAAAACCACTTCCAGAGATCCGTGCATTCAGGTTGCGTTCGCTTCAGCGTAGGCACATGTCCTTCGTCCGGTGATGCTTCCTGGAGCTCTGGTCCTAACGCCTCCGCTTCCGGCGTACACTTATGACGTATGTACCAAACAAACAAAGGAGCCTGGTCAGTATACTAAAAACAGGATCTTTATTGGAGTGGATAAAAACAAAGTAGGAGACAAGGCTCCATTAAACAGGAGAAAAGGCTACAGCTTGACTGACTGCAGACATGTTTCGCGTGAACAAGCGTGTAGACACACGCGAAACATGTCTGCAGTCAGTCAAGCTGTAGCCTTTTCTCCTGTTTAATGGAGCCTTGTCTCCTACTTTGTTTTTATCCACTCCAATAAAGATCCTGTTTTTAGTATACTGACCAGGCTCCTTTGTTTGTTTGGTACATACGTCATAAGTGTACGCCGGAAGCGGAGGCGTTAGGACCAGAGCTCCAGGAAGCATCACCGGACGAAGGACATGTGCCTACGCTGAAGCGAACGCAACCTGAATGCACGGATCTCTGGAAGTGGTTTTAAAACATTTGAACCTGGAGTTTCAATACAAGCACACCACTACCAGACAGCCCAACACACAGGAAAGCCGCCGTATCCAGCAAGGAGCCGGAGAGAGCCAGCTGGTCAGCTCTAAGTACCAGCCCGCTTCCACAAGCACACTGGTGTGCTATGTCAAAGTGTGAGTACCCTGTGCATACAATACTTGGAGCTCATGCAGAATTGTAACGATTGATACACACATTGGTGCGCCTCTCTTCTTTTGTCTCACTACCTTTCAACATAAGCTTTTGCTGCTTTCAGACTCCCATTGATTCCTATGGCATTTGCGGCCTCCAGGGTGGTGGATTGAAAACCAGGTACGTTGGGCCGGAATAGTACCTGTTAGAAATTTGATAACTTG
>NC_069505.1:415325090-415345090 GCF_027579735.1 Bombina bombina
CACTATGTCCTTTTAAACAATTTTTCAATGTACTTCTATTATCTAATTAGTTTTGTTTTCTTGGTATCCTTTGTTGAAAATCAGGAGCAGTAATGCACTACTGGGCGCTAGCTCCTGATTGGTGGCTGCACATATGTGCCTCTTGTCGTTGGCTCACCAGATGTGTATAGCTAGTTTCCAGCAGTGCATTGCTGCTCCTTCAACAAAGGATACCTAGAGAATAAAGCACATTTGATATTAGAAGTAAATTAGAGAGTTGTTTAAACTGTATGCTCTTTCTGAATCATGAAATAAAAATTGAATTATATTATTAGCACACACATATACTTAAGCTGTGCTTCTCTACTCTTGAATAGTATATGAGATTAATCTCTCTATAAAATAGTGATATTGGCAAGTAAAAAACGTGTTTAATCACATTTATACAAAGCAAATTATATTTAAAAATATAAATACATATTCATAGCCTAAATAAACAGTTTTCCAAAAATAAAAGTTTGCCAAAAATAAAACCAAGCCAAATATATATTGGCAAATACTTCCCAGATGTATACGGGAGGGTGGATGCTGCTCTGAAACGGATACAAGGACTGTGCTCCTGCTCCCAATAGAAACTGTAAAGACACAAAGAGAACAGAGCGCAAGCCACTCTAAGGGTAACACCGTTTTATTTAAGAAGTGCTAAATGCGCACCTAAAAATACACGTACAATGTGTAAATTCACAATAAGCAATATCACCACGTAAAGTATCTTCCACGGGCAGATGAGAGTGTGTTCTCCGTCTCCCAGTCCTTGCGCACGTCTGCAGGGCTTCCGGAACGCCACAGGAAACCGCACGGAAAGGGGATGCTCGAAAACTGAACCCAACGTCACTGGAGTGAACGTGGTGAGGGGACTGAACGAGAAGATAGATGATAGATATAGACAGATAGATAGATAGATGATTGCTAGATAGACAGATAGATAGATAGATAGATAGATACAGACAGATAAGTAGATAGATAGATAGATAGATAGATAGATAGATACAGAGAGACAGACATATAAGTAGATAGATAGAAAGATAGATAGATAAAAAGAGAGAGAGATTAGATAGATAGATAGATAGATAGATAGATAGATAGATAGATAGATAGATAGATAGATAGATAGATAGATAGACAGATGTTAGATAGATCGATGATAGATAATAGATAGATATATAAATAGATAGATTAGATAGATAGATAGATAGATAGATACAGTAGAGATAGATGATAGATAGCTAGATAGATAGATAGATAGATAGATAGATAGATAGATAGAACAGGAAGCGTTCTGTGAAACGCGCGTCAGGGGTCCAGCAGTAGTAGCTGTGTCTCTCCTGTCTGTCGCTTTTAATCTGCTTACCTATGTTCAAATAAGAATATAAGTCTCATAATTCCTGTTGATGCATGGTGCCCATTACCTATATTATGAGTTAATACTTAAAAGTAATTCAGCCCTCAGATTGTAAGGGTTTAGCTTACTCTAGATTATTTTTCTTGTGAGCCCATGTTAAACAATATTTTTGCATATTCAACGAACTTACAATTAATGCTGACTAGGTTTAAGTGCTTTTAACCTTTTTTTGGTTACTACTGCGTGAATGTTTGTTCGTAGCTACAATAATAAAGATTTAAAGTATGAATAATATGGAACATTTTAATATATAGAGTAACCCTATATCCAATTCATCAGTTGGAGTTAATAGTAATATTGCTTTTGTGGAATTCTTTGCTATCAATCCTAAGTGTATTCTCTGTACAATTAGTATTTCTAGTTGTTTAGTTCTGCTCTCCTAGAATCCACATCAGATACTCATCCCAGCGACTATTTTGTAATATTGGTATAAAATATATTTATTGTAACTCACACCAGGGTATAGTAACTGTCATTTTCTAACTCCAACCAATCCCCCCATACACTCTAAAGATAGATAGATAGATAGATAGATAGATAGATAGATAGATAGATAGATAGATAGATATAGATAGATAGATACAGTAGAGATAGATAGATAGATAGATAGATAGATACAGTAGAGATAGATAGATAGATAGATAGATAGATAGATAGATAGAGATAGATAGATAGATAGATAGATAGATAGATAGATAGATAGATAGATTAGATAGACAGATGCTAGATAATAGATAGATAGATAAATGATAGACAGATAGATAGATAGATAGATAGATAGATAGATAGATAGATAAAGATAGAGAGATAGATAGATAGATTAGATTAGATAGACAGACAGATGATAGATAGATAGATGGATGATATATAGATGATAGATAGATAGATAGATAGATAGATAGATAGATAGATAGATAGATAGATAGATAGATAGATAGATAGATTATATAGACAGACAGCCAGACAGACAGACAGACAGACAGACAGACAGACAGACAGACAGACAGACAGACAGACAGACAGACAGACAGATAGATAGATAGATAGATAGATAGATAGATAGATAGATAGATAGATAGATAGATACAGTAGAGATAGATGATAGATAGATAGATAGATAGATAAAGATTGATAGATAGATAGATAGATAGATAGATAGATAGATAGATAGATTAGATAGATAGATAGATAGATAGATAGATAGATAGATAAAGATAGATAGATAGACAGATAGATTAGATTAGATAGATAGATAGATGATAGATAATAGATAGATAGATAGATAGATAGATAGATAGATAGATAGATAGAAGTTCAGCCCCCTCACCACGTTCACTCCAGTGACGTTGGGTTCAGTTTTCGAGCATCCCCTTTCCGTGCGGTTTCCTGTGGCGTTCCGGAAAGCCCTGCAGACATGCGCAAGGACTGGGAGACGGAGAACACACTCTCATCTGCCCGTGGAAGATACTTTACGTGGTGATATTGCTTATTGTGAACTTACACATTGTACGTGTATTTTTAGGGGCGCATTTAGCACTTCTTAAATAAAACGGTGTTACCCTTAGAGTGGCTTGCGCTCTGTTCTCTTTGTGTCTTTAATTATATTATTAATTATACTTTGTTCACTTGGTATCTTTTGTTGAAAAGCAGGTTATATGCTTAGGAGCAGGTCCATTTCTGGAGCACTATAAGGCAGCAGTTTTGCAAGAATGTTATCCATTTGCTAGCGCACTAGAGGGCAGCACTATTTCCTGTCATGTAGTGCTCTAGATTCCTACCTAGGTATCTCTTCATCACAGAATATCATGGGAACGAAGCACATTTGATAATAGAAGAAAATCGGAAACCGTTTTTAAATTGTTTAATCTGTCTGACTCACAAAAGAACATTCACCTAGATTACGAGTTTTGCGTTATGAGTCAAATAGCTGCGTTGTGGCCCATAATGCATAATTTTTAGCCAGTAACACAACGTCAGTACCGCACTCCTAAAAATGACGTTTTTTAAAGGGATTTCCATAGCGCCAGTATTACGAGTTTCGTGTTCTGGCTAAAAAGCGAGCATTACAGCCTAAAACGACAAGATCCGTACTGCCATCTAAAGTCAGTAGTTATGAGTGTTACGCTACAAATCTGTAACATAAAACTCATAACTAAAGTGTTAAAAACACCCATAAACTACCTATTAACTCCTAAACCGAGCTCCACCCGCATTGCAAACGCTATTTCAATATTATTAACCCCTAATCTGCCGCTCCCGATATCGCCGCCACTTTAAAAAAATATGAACCTCTATTCCGTCACTCCCCGACATCGTTACCACTATACTAAAGTTATTAACCCCAAAACCGCCACCCTCCTGCATCGCAAACACTATTTAATATTATTAACCCCTAATCTGCCATACGCCCACATCGCCCCCACTATACTAAAGTTATTAAGCCCTACCCCGCCGCCACTATAATAAACCTATTAACCCCTAAACCGCAAGCCCCCCACAACTAAATATACTAAACTAAAGTATTAACCCCTAAACCAAAAGCCCCCCACATTGAAATAAACTAAATTAAACTATTTACCCCTAAACCTAACAACCCCCTTATCTTATATTAAAATTACAATTTCCCTATCTTAAATTAAATAAAAATTTACCTGTCAAATTAAAAAAACTAAGTTTAAACTACCAATTAAACTAATATAATTATTAAACTAAAATTAAACTAAATACCAATTAAATTAAACTAAACTACACATTAAAAAAATCCTAACACTACTCTAAAAATTACAAAGTATCTAAATACAAAAACAAAAAAATACTAAGGCCCAGATTACGAGTTTTGCATTAGAGGCTATGCGGTGCTAACAAGCAGTTTTTTTCTCATCGCTCACTTACATGCAGCGCTGGTATTACGAGTTTTCAGATACCCGTCGTTAAAAGACAAGAAGTGAGCGTTGAGTAGACATGTGCAATTCGGTTCGGTTCGATTCGGAAATTCGGAAAATTCAGCAAATTCGGAGATTCGGATCGAACCGAATTGCCGAATTAAAATACTGCCGAATTTACCGAATAAATCCGAATTAGTTCGGATTTATTCGGTAAATTCGGATGGACTTGGATTACACTAGTATTGTACAGTATATTAGGTTATATCACTCTGCTATGGGTTACACCTAATATACAGTACATAATACTAGTCTAATACACAGCACAGCACAGAATTTCCGAATCGAACCGAATCCAGCCAAATTTTTTCGAATCCGAATGAATCCGAAATGAATCCGAAACAAATTCATTCGAAGTTTTCCGAATTCGAATCGATCCGAAACGAAATTCGAAAACCTCAGAATCGATCCAAACCAAACCAAATTTTTCTATCATGCACATATCTAGCGTTGAGCAAAATTTTGCTCATTACCGCACTCCAATACCAGCGCTGCTTAAGTCAGCGGTGAGCTGGTCGTACGTGCTCATGCAACGGGGAGAGCCGGCTGAGAAAAAGTCTAACACCTGCAAAAAAGCAGCGGAAAACTCCTTAACGCAGCCCCATTGATTCCTATGGGGAAATAAAAGTTATGTCTACACCTAAAACCCTAACATGAACCCCGAGTCTAAACACCCCTAATCTTACACTTATTAACCCCTAATCTGCCACCCCCGACATCGCAGACACCTACATTATACTTATTAACCCCTAATCTGCCGCTCCGGACATCGCCGACACCTACATTATATGTATTAATCCCTAATCTGCTGCCCCCAACATCGCCGACACCTACATACTATTTATTAACCCCTAATCTGCCGCCCCCAACGTCGCCACCACTATATTAAAGTTATTAACCCCTAAACCTAAGTCTAACCCTAACACCCCCTAATTTAAATATAATTACAATAAATCTAAAGAAAATTACTATCACTAGCTAAATTATTCCTATTTAAAACTAAATGCTTACCTATAAAATAAATAATAGTTACATTGTAGCTATCTAAGGGTTTATTTTTATTTTACAGGCAAGTTTGTATTTATTTTAAAGGGACAGTCTACTATAAATTAAACTTTCATTATTCAGATAGGACTTTTTATTTTAATCAACTTTCCAATTTACTTTTATCATCAAATTTGCTTTTTTCTCTTGGTATTCTTAGTTTAAACTAAACATAGGTAGGCTCATATGCTAATTTCTAAGCCTTTGAGGGCTGCCTCTTATCACATGCTTTTTAAATCTCTTTTCAACACAAAGAGACAGAAAGTACACGTGGGCCATATAGATAACACTGTGTTCAGGCACAGGGGGTTATTTAAGATCTAGCACAAAACAATGCTAAATTTAAGACAATAGATAATAAACAGTCACAGTCATGTGATCAGGGGCTGGAAGAAGGTTCCTAGATACAAGGTAATCACAGAGGTATAAAATATATTAATATAACTGTGTTGGTTATGCAAAACTGGGGAATGGGTAATAAAGGGATTATTTATCTTTTAAAACAATAACAATTCTATGGAAGACTGTCCCTTTAACTAGGTAGAATAGTTATTAAATAGTTATTAACTATTTAATAACTACCTAGCTAAAATAAATACAAAAGTACCTGTAAAATAAAACCTAACCTAAGTTACACTAACACCTAACACTACACTATAATTAAATTAACTAAATTAAATACAATTGCCTAAATTAAATTAAATTAAATTAGCTAAAGTACAAAAAAACCACTAAATTACAGAAAATAATAAGCAAATTACAGATATTTAAACTAATTACACCTAATCTAATAGCCCTATTAAAATAAAAAAAGCCCTCCCAAAATAAAAAAATGCAATCAGCCAATAGGATTGAGCTCGCATTCTATTGGCTGTTCAATACCAGCCAATAGGATTTTTTCTACCTTAATTCCGATTGGCTGATAGAATTCTATCAGCCAATCGGAATCTAAGGGACACCATCTTGGATGATGTCACTTAAAGGTACCTTCATTCAGCTTTAGTCTTCGGATGAAGATGAGGCTCCGCGTCGGATGTCTTGAAGATGGACCCGTTCCGCGCCGGATGGATGAAGATAGAAGATGCCGTCTGGATGAAGACTTCTGCCCATCTGGAGGACCACTTCGCCCGGCTTGGATGAAGACTTCTCCCGGGTTCATTGAGGACTTTTGCCCGGCTTGGATGAAGACCTCTCCCGGTAAGTCGATCTTCAGGGGGTTAGTGTTAGGTTTTTTTAAGGGTGTATTGGGTGGGTTTTATTTTTAGGTTAGGGACTTTAGGCTGCAATAGAGCTAACTGCCCTTTTAAGGGCAATGCCCATCCAAATGCCCTTTTCAGGGCAAATGAGAGCTTAGGTTTTTTTAGATAGTATTTTATTTGGGGGGTTGGTTGTGTGGGTGGTGGGTTTTACTGTTGGGGGGGTTGTTTGTATTTTGTTTTACAGGTAAAAGAGCTGATTACTTTGGGGCGATGCCTCGCAAAAGGCCCTTTTAAGGGCTATTGGTAGTTTAGTTTAGGCTAGGAGTTTTTTTTATTTTAGGGGGGGCTTTTTTATTTTAATAGGGCTATTAGATTAGGTGTAATTAGTTTAAATATCTGTAATTTGTTTATTATTTTCTGTAATTTAGTGTTGTTGTTTTTTTTGTACTTTAGCTAATTTAATTTAATTTAGGTAATTGTATTTAATTTAGTTAATTTATTTAATTATAGTGTAGTATTAGGTGTTAGTGTAACTTAGGTTAGGTTTTATTTTACAGGTACTTTTGTATTTATTTTAGCTAGGTAGTTATTAAATAGTTACACTGCTTGTTTTTTGTGCGGTATGGAGCTCAAAATCTCCATATCGCCTGCACAAGCCGGGTTTTTTTAAACTTGTAAAGGCAGCGCTATAGGGGGTTATATAATGCAACTTTTGTTGCGACCTTTACTTTCCATATAGCGCTCAAAACTCGTAATCTAGGTGATTTTTCCCTTTAATACATTTTTTCTATAAGGATTTTAAACAATATCTTATTTATATATTTGTGGTTTCTGTATTAATATTTCATGAGTTCATATATTTTATTTTATTGCAACTTTACAATGAAGGAGCTTGGTACAGGATTACCCCGTCCTCACAGTAAATCAAAAGGAATGTCCCTTTAATAACAAGGAAAAAAGATATTCGCAACTGAAAAAAAAATATTAAAAAGAAAAAAAAAACATTACAAAAATATGTTATTTATGAAAAAATAATATGATCTGTTATGAAAGATTTTATACAGCCACCATGTTAGTAAAAATAGAACGCTGTAAAATAATAAAAATAGAATTAAAAATTCATTGTGTTACCTCATGTCGACAGGTTCATGTCGACAGGTTTATCATTCAATCAAAATCATGTGACTAAGGGCCGTGTTAAAGGGACAGTATACACCAATTTTCATTTAACTGCATGTAACATGTTAGCACTGTTGATGTGATAAGCCTGGAACACCCACTGAAAGGGGCTGATAGCAGAACCCCCCCTCTTTCCTGCATATGAAAAGACCCATTATACAAATAGAAGCAGTCTGAAGTCTGTAGACATCAGTACACATCTTAAACTTTGGGGCTTGGTTAGGAGTCTGAAAATCAGCACAATGTTATTAAAAATAAGCAAAACTATACATTGTTACAAAAACACTCCCAGATGGGCTGTATAAATGGATCATCTACAGAACATTTATGCAAAGAAAAATCTAGCGTTTAATGTCCCTTTAAGACATGAAACAATGTCCTTTTTGTGTTCCTGGACCCAATGATTTCTGACTGAAGGTCCTTGAAAAGTTTGCTGAACAAACAAAAACTATTTAAAGAAAAACATGTATTGTAATATTTTCTTTTCTTTAAATATACATTTTTCTTCGCTCTCTTGGTATCTTTATTTGAGAAAGCAGGAATGTAAGCTTAGGAGCAGGCCCATTTTTGGTTCAGCACTTGGGTAGCGATTGCGGCTAAATGTTCCTTTTGCTGTGGTAAAAGGAAGCGCATGCACAAATCAACCAATCAAACTGTACCATGTAGCAGTGGGTCAGAGTTCTGCATACCATGGGGGGGGGGGAATACTACAAATTACAAAGGTAAATTGGATGAACAGCTGGAAAAATACATCATAAAAGTACATTGCAAATTAATAATGTAGAACATTTTGGGAAATTTTAATTATCTCATGATGATGCACTTGGTGCTTGGTTATTGTCTCATGATTATGCACTTGGTGCTTGGTTATTGTCTCATGATGATGCACTTGGTGCTTGGTTATTGTCTCATGATGATGCACTTGGTGCTTGGTTATTGTCTCATGATGATGCACTTGGTGCTTGGTTATTGTCTCATGATGATGCACTTGGTGCTTGGTTATTGTCTCATGATGATGCACTTGGTGCTTGGTTATTCTCTCATGATGATGCACTTGGTGCTTGGTTATTGTCTCATGATGATGCACTTGGTGCTTGGTTATTGTCTCATGATGATGCACTTGGTGCTTGGTTATTCTCTCATGATGATGCACTTGGTGCTTGGTTATTGTCTCATGATGATGCACTTGGTGCTTGGTTATTGTCTCATGATGATGCACTTGGTGCTTGGTTATTCTCTCATGATGATGCACTTGGTGCTTGGTTATTCTCTCATGATGATGCACTTGGTGCTTGGTTATTCTTTCATGATGATGCACTTGGTGCTTGGTTATTCTCTCATGATGATGCACTTGGTGCTTGGTTATTGTCTCATGATGATGCACTTAGTGCTTGGTTATTGTCTTATGATGATGCACTTGGTGCTTGGTTATTGCCTCATGATGATGTACTTGGTGCTTGGTTATTGTCTCATGATGATGCACTTGGTGCTTGGTTATTGTCTCATGATGATGCACTTGGTGCTTGGTTATTGTCTCATGATGATGCACTTGGTGCTTGTTTATTGTCTCATGATGATGCACTTGGTGCTTGGTTATTGTCTAATGATGATGCACTTAGTGCTTGGTTATTGTCTTATGATGATGCACTTGGTGCTTGGTTATTCTCTCATGATGATGCACTTGGTGCTTGGTTATTCTCTCATGATGATGCACTTGGTGCTTGGTTATTCTCTCATGATGATGCACTTGGTGCTTGGTTATTCTCTCATGATGATGCACTTGGTGCTTGGTTATTCTCTCATGATGATGCACTTGGTGCTTGGTTATTCTCTCATGATGATGCACTTGGTGCTTGGTTATTGTCTCATGATGATGCACTTGGTGCTTGGTTATTGTCTCATGATGATGCACTTGGTGCTTGGTTATTCTCTCATGATGATGCACTTGGTGCTTGGTTATTGTCTCATGATGATGCACTTGGTGCTTGGTTATTCTCTCATGATGATGTACTTAGTGCTTGGTTATTGTCTCATGATGATGCACTTGGTGCTTGGTTATTGTCTCATGATGATGCACTTGGTGCTTGGTTATTGTCTCATGATGTTGCACTTGGTGCTTGGTTATTGTCTCATGATGATGCACTTAGTGCTTGGTTATTGTCTCATGATGGTGCACTTGGTGCTTGGTTATTTTCTCATGATGATGCACTTGGTGCTTGGTTATTGTCTCATGATGATGCACTTGGTGCTTGGTTATTCTCTCATGATGATGCACTTGGTGCTTGGTTATTGTCTCATGATGATGTACTTGGTGCTTGGTTATTGTCTCATGATGATGCACTTGGTGCTTGGTTATTGTCTCATGATGATGCACTTGGTGCTTGGTTATTCTCTCATGATGATGCACTTGGTGCTTGGTTATTGTCTCATGATGATGCACTTGGTGCTTGGTTATTGTCTCATGATGATGCACTTGGTGCTTGGTTATTGTCTCATGATGATGCACTTGGTGCTTGGTTATTCTCTCATGATGATGCACTTGGTGCTTGGTTATTGTCTCATGATGATGCACTTGGTGCTTGGTTATTCTCTCATGATGATGCACTTGGTGCTTGGTCATTCTCTCATGATGATGCACTTGATGCTTGGTTATTCTCTCATGATGATGCACTTGATGCTTGGTTATTCTCTCATGATGATGTACTTGGTGCTTGGTTATTGTCTCATGATGATGCACTTGGTGCTTGGTTATTCTCTCATGATGATGCACTTGGTGCTTGGTTATTGTCTCATGATGATGCACTTGGTGCTTGGTTATTGTCTCATGATGATGCACTTGGTGCTTGGTTATTGTCTCATGATGATGCACTTGGTGCTTGGTTATTCTCTCATGATGATGCACTTGTTGCTTGGTTATTGTCTCATGATGATGCACTTGGTGCTTGGTTATTCTTTCATGATGATGCACTTGGTGCTTGGTTATTCTCTCATGATGATGCACTTGGTGCTTGGTTATTGTCTTATGATGATGCACTTGGTGCTTGGTTATTCTCTCATGATGATGCACTTGGTGCTTAGTTATTGTCTCATGATGATGCACTTGGTGCTTGGTTATTCTCTCATGATGATGCACTTGGTGCTTGGTTATTCTCTCATGATGGTGCACTTGGTGCTTGGTTATTGTGTCATGATGATGCACTTGGTGCTTGGTTATTGTCTCATGATGATGCACTTGGTGCTTGGTTATTGTCTCATGATGATGCACTTGGTGCTTGGTTATTGTCTCATGATGATGCACTTGGTGCTTGGTTATTGTCTCATGATGATGCACTTGGTGCTTGGTTATTCTCTCATGATGATGCACTTGGTGCTTGGTTATTCTCTCATGATGATGCACTTGGTGCTTGATTATTGTCTCATGATGATGCACTTGGTGCTTGGTTATTGTCCCCTGATGATGCACTTGGTGCTTGGTTATTGTCTCATGATGATGCACTTGGTGCTTGGTTATTCTCTCATGATGATGCACTTGGTGCTTGGTTATTCTCTCATGATGATGCACTTGGTGCTTGATTATTGTCTCATGATGATGCACTTGGTGCTTGGTTATTCTCTCATGATGATGCACTTGGTGCTTGGTTATTCTCTCATGATGATGCACTTGGTGCTTGGTTATTCTCTCATGATGATGCACTTGGTGCTTGGTTATTGTCTCATGATGATGCACTTGGTGCTTGGTTATTCTCTCATGATGATGCACTTGGTGCTTGGTTATTCTCTCATGATGATGCACTTGGTGCTTGGTTATTGTCTCATGATGATGCACTTGGTGCTTGGTTATTGTCTCATGATGATGCACTTGGTGCTTGGTTATTGTCTCATGATGATGCACTTGGTGCTTGGTTATTGTCTCATGATGATGCACTTGGTGTTTGGTTATTCTCTCATGATGATGTACTTGGTGCTTGGTTATTCTCTCATGATGATGCACTTGGTGCTTGGTTATTGTCTCATGATGATGCACTTGGTGCTTGGTTATTGTCTCATGATGATGCACTTGGTGCTTGGTTATTGTCTCATGATGATGCACTTGGTGCTTGGTTATTGTCTCATGATGATGCACTTGGTGCTTGGTTATTCTCTAATGATGATGTACTTGGTGCTTGGTTATTCTCTCATGATGATGCACTTGGTGCTTGGTTATTGTCTCATGATGATGCACTTGGTGCTTGGTTATTCTCTCATGATGATGCACTTGGTGCTTGGTTATTGTCTCATGATGATGTACTTGGTGCTTGGTTATTCTCTCATGATGATGCACTTGGTGCTTGGTTATTGTCTCATGATGATGCACTTGGTGCTTGCTTATTCTCTCATGATGATGCACTTGGTGCTTGGTTATTCTCACATGATGATGCACTTGGTGCTTGGTTATTCTCTCATGATGATGTACCTGGTGCTTGGTTTTTGTCTCATGAGAATATATTCTATGTATTGCTAAATATATGTTCCTATATATCTGTATATATTTATTCTATACCTATATATAATCATTTATATATATATATATATATATATATATATATATATATAGATAGATAGATAGATAGATATAGATATATATATAGATATATGTATAGATATTTATTGTAGTACATTTATAATTTATATATATATATATAGGTATAGATATTAATTATTGTAGTAAAATTATATATATATATATATATGTATTTATGAATAAACATAGCATATTCCGCTATGTTAAGAACATTGGAATGTGAAATTCATATTTTCATGTCTGGTTAGCGTACATTAGAATATCCGATCGAGTTGGCGTGCGAGTAGGATTTTTTTCCACTTTTTTTCCTCCGTTGACTTCTACAGAGGAAAACTTGAATGCACGTGATATTCTAACTTTGTTTTTTTGCACTTGTTGGGTTAGTGTGCGAGCAAAAACGGTTTACTTTCAACTTATAATAGAAGTGCAACCCGACAAGCTCAAAAAGATGAACTTCTAGCACAGGTAAGTAACGCTTGAGTGGGAGTGTTAAATAGCGCAAATAATAATATCAAAAGAATAAAACACAACATAAAGTCCTAGCAGAACCAGCAGGCAGAAAAACTTAATTCCCTTTTTAAACCGACATCTAGTAAATAATGCTTATAGCCATATAATGGTTATTTAGTACAGGAGAATATAATCACTAGATCAGGTATATCTACAAATCAGCCCATTAGCTTATGCTTCCCATATAAACACTAATGAAATGTAATCTTTTAACTCCTGTGTGACTAGATAATCATTTCTTTCCAGTGATAATAAGGTAGAAACTTGTTTCCTCTATTCCTCAACCGACGGCACCTGAGCCTGCATCAAATATCTGGGAATTAGCACTATTGATCAGAAGAAGATCTATAATTACAGGTAATGCCAGCCTGTTTATGTAATAAAGAAAACTAAAGGGTCTGTGGGTCAAGGACTTGATAATACTAATTCCATCTCCACAATTAGTTGTTCCTAGTATTACACAATAGAGCACCACACATGAGAGCCCCCCACTGCTTATTCTCGCTTTTATTAAAGGGACACTGAACCCAAATTTTTTCTTTTGTGATTCAGATAGAGCATGCAATTTTAAGCAACTTTCTAATTAACTCATATTATCAATTTTTCTTCGCTCTCTTGCTATCTTTATTTGAAAAAGAAGGCATCTAAGCTTTTTTTCTTGGTTCAGGACTCTGGACACCACTGTTTAATTGGTGGATGAATTTATCCATCAATCAGCAAAGACAACCCAGGTTGTTCACCAAAATTGGGCCGGCATCTAAACTTACATTTTCGCATTTCAAATAAAGATACCAAGAGAATAAAGAACATTTGATAATAGAAGTAAAATAGAAAGTTGCTTAAAATGTTATGCTCTATCTGAATCACGAAAGAAAAAAATTTGGGTACAGTGTCCCTTTAAGTGCTAGATTACAAGTGAAGCACTAAATATCGCTTGTGGGCAATCGATATTTGCGATCCACTGAGTAATACCAGTGCACGTAAATGTGCGCTGGTATTACAAATTAAGCGCAATGCAAACGCGAGCTCGACAGAGACGGCATCTGAACCTAAGTGCAGCAATGGGCAGCAAATATAAATAGATATGTTGATATGCATATATATTTATGTGTTAATATGTGTATGTATACGCATATGCATTTATATTTACAGGGAACACACAGTCCCTATAGACCGCAATGTAAAGATGCTTTTCAGTGATGTTTTTGTTTTTTAAACGTTATAACTGTGTATCTATATAAATATATATATAGGTATAGATACACATTGTACCAAAATACCATCAGATATATGTAGGAATATGTATTTATGAATAAATAGAACATATTCTGTTATGTGAAGAACTTTGGGATGTTAAATATTCATATTTTCATGTCGGGTTAGCGCACTTGAGAATATGCAATCGGGTTTCGGTGCAATTAGGGTGTTTTTTCCACTTTTTTTGCTTTGCTGACTTCTATGAGATAATACGTTAACCTGCACGCGATATTCAAACTCTGGCTTTTTTTGCGCATCGGCTTAGCACACAAGCGAAAAAGTTTTACTTTCAATTTGTAATATGAGCGCTATCCGACATGAGTTTACTTCTAGCAGAATTTGCTCACGAGCGGGATCATTACATTACGCTCCCCTTGTAATCTGGCCCAATGTGTATCACATGGCTTTTCTTAATATTCGGCTAGATTACAAGTTTTTGTCGGTAATGGTGTGCGGTGTTAACGAGCATTTTTTCTCACCGCTCACTTAAGACAACGCTGGTATTACAGGTTTTTCTAAACCCGGCATTAGCCGAAAAAAAAAAGTGAGCGTAGAGCAAAATTTAGCTCCACATCTCACCTCAATACCAGCGTTGCTTACGGTAGCGTTAAGCTGGCTAAAACGTGCTTGTGCACGATTTCCCCATAGGAATCAATGGGGCTGATTCGGCTGAAAAAAACCTAACACCTGCAAAAAAGCAGCGTTCAGCTCCTAACGCAGCCCCATTGATTCCTATGGGGAAAATACATTTATGTCTACACCTAACACCTTAACATGAACCCTGAGTCTAAACACCCCTAATCTTACACTTATTAACCCTTAATCTGCCTTCCCCGACATCGCCGACACCTACATTATATTATTAACCCCTAATCTGCCGCTCCAGACATTGCCGACACCTGCATTATACTTATGAACCCCTAATCTGCTGCCCCCAACATCACTGCCACCTACATTATAGTTATTAACCCCTAATCTGCCACCCCCAATGTCGTCGCAACCTACCTACAATTATTAACCCCTAATCTGCCGCCCACAACGTCGCCGCCACTATAATAAAGTTATTAACCCCTAAATCTAAGTCTAACCCTAACCCTAACACCCCCCTACCTTAAATATAATTTAAAATAATCTAAATAAAATAACTACAATTAAATAAATAATTCCTATTTAAAACTAAATACTTACCTATAAAATAAACCCTAAGCTAGCTACAATATAACTAATAGTTACATTGTATCTAGCTTAGTGTTTATTTTTATTTTACAGGCAAGTTTGTATTTATTTTAACTAGGTACAATAGTTATTAAATAGTTATTAACTATTTAATAACTTCCTAGTTAAAATAAATACAAATATACCTGTAAAATAAAACCTAAACTAAGTTACAATTACACCTAACACTACAATATAATTAAATTAATTCCCTAAACTAACTACAATTAAATACAATTAAATAAAATGATCTAAATTACGGGAAAAAAACACTAAATTACAGAAAATAATAAAATAATTACAATTTTTTTAAACTAATTACACCTACTCTAATCCCCCTAATAAAATAAAAAAGCCCCCCAAAATAATAAAAATCACTACCCTACACTAAATTACAAAAAGCCCTTAAAAGCGCCTTTTGCTGGGCATTGCCCTAAAGTAATCAGCTCTATTACCTGTAAAAAAAATACAATACCCCCCCAACATTACAACCCACCACCCACACACCCAACCCTACTCTAAAACCCACCCAACCCCCCCTTAATAAAACCTAACACTACCCCCTTGAAGATCACCCTATCTTGAGATGTCTTCACCCAACCGGGCAGAAGTGGTCCTCCAGACGGGTCCGAAGTCTTCACCCTATCCGGGCAGAAGAGGTCCTCCAGACGGCCAGAAGTCTTCATCCAGACGGCATCTTCTATCTTCATCCATCCGGAGCGGAGCGGGTCCATCTTCAAGACATCCGACGCGGAGCATCCTCTTCGTTCTTGATCCGACGACTGAATGACTGGTCCTTTAAATGACGTCATCCAAGATGGCATCCCTTGAATTCTGATTGGCTGATAGAATTCTATCAGCCAATCGGAATTAAGGTAGAAAAAATCCTATTGGCTGATGCAATTAGCCAATAGGATTGAAGTTCAATCATATTGGCTGATCCAATCAGCCAATAGGATTGAGCTTGTATTCTATTCGCTGATTGGAACAACCAATAGAATGCGAGCTCAATCCTATTGGCTGATTGCATCAGCCAATAGGATTTTTTCTACCTTAATTCCGATTGGTTGATAGAATTCTCCGCGTCGGATGTCTTGAAGATGGACCCGCTCTGCTCTGGATGGATGAAGATAGAAAATGCCGTCTGGATGAAGACTTCTGGCCGTCTGGAGGACCTCTTCTGCCCGGATAGGATGAAGACTTCAGACCCGTCTGGAGGACCACTTCTGCCCGGTTGGGTGAAGACGTCTCAAGGTAGGGTGATCTTCAAGGGGGTAGTGTTAGGTTTTAGAGTAGGGTTGGGTGTGTGGGTTGTAATGTTGGGGGGGGGTATTGTATTTTTTTACAGGTAATAGAGCTGATTACTTTGGGGCAATGCCCTGCAAAAGGCCCTTTTAAGAGCTATTTGTAATTTAGTGTAGGGTAGGGATTTTTATTACTTTGGGGGGCTTTTTATTTTATTAGGGGATTAGAGTAGGTGTAATTAGTTTTAAAAAAGTGTAATTATTTTATTATTTTCTGTAATTTAGTGTTTGTTTGTTTTTGTAGATAATTGTATTTAATTGTAGTTAGTTTAGGGAATTCATTTAATTATAGTGTAGTTTAGGTGTAATTGTAACTTTGGTTAGGATTTATTTTACAGGTAAATTTGTATTTATTTTAACTAGGAAATTATTAAATAGTTAATAACTATTTAATAACTATTCTACCTAGTTAAAATAAATACAAACTTGCCTGTAAAATAAAAATAAACCCTGAGATAGCTACAATGTAATTATTAGTTATATTGTAGCTATCTTAGGGTTTATTTTATAGGTATTTAGTTTTAAATAGGAATAATTTATTTAATAATAGTAATTTTATTTAGATTATTTTAAATTATATTTAAGTTAGGGGGGTGTTAGGGTTAGACTTAGGTTTAGGGGTTAATAACTTTAATATAGTGGCGGTGACTTTGGGGGCGGCAGATTAGGGGTTAATAAATGTAGGTAGGTGTCGGTGATGTTAGGGACGGCAGATTAGGGGTTAAAAAAAATTAACTAATGTTTGCGAGGCGGGAGTGCAGCGATTTAGGGGTTAATATATTTATTGAAGTGGCGGCGATGCCCGGTTGGCAGATTAGGGGTTAAAAAATTTATTTAAGTGTTTGCGATGTGGGGGGGGCCTCGGTTTAGGGGTTAATTGGTAGTTTATGGGTGTTAATAGGTAGTTTATGGGTGTACTTTTTAGCACTTTAGTAAAGAGTTTTATGTTACGGGGTTAGCCCATTATTCTCTTAATAACTGACTTTTAAATGCGGTAGGAGTCTTGACAGGAGAGGGTGTACCGCTCACTTTTTCCAAGACTCGTAATACCGGCGTTAGGAAAATCCCATTGAAAAGATAGGATACGCAAGGGGATTTGCGTTATGCTCGAGTCGCAGAAAAAAAGTGAGCGGTACACCTGTACCTGCCAGACTCGTAATACCAGCGGGCATTAAAAAGCAGCGTTGGGACCTCTCAACGCTGCTTTTTAAGGCTAAAGCAAGATTCGTAATCTAGGCGATTGTTTTTAGAATTTTAACACATTTTGAATTGTTCATAACCTGTGGAACAGCCCCATGCATCTTACACCTATATATTAGTTAGAAAAATACATCAGCAATCAGTAAGAAAACACTTTACCAGCTGCTTTTTAAACAACGCCTGAGCTTTTTAAAGTCATCATGTTGGACTTGTTGAAAACGTTTTTTGGGGGGGGGTTTTGAACATCATTCATTGGCTGTGTGCCAGCTCTTCCTCACTGTCACTTCAGATGTTTATAAATACATTTTTTTTAAATATTTATAAAATGTTAAAAGTATGAATCAAATCACACTTTTAAAAATCTGCATCTATAGGGGTATATTTAACATTATAATAATATATATAATAATAATATATAATATAGTGTATCATGTCCGCTGCACATCAATAAATGCCGACAGCATACACTGCGGCACTTATCATTGCACCAGCAGTTCTTGAGAACTGCTGGTGTAATGCTGCCCCCTACAGATTCACTGCCTATTGGCCGCTAGTAGGGGGTGTCAATCAGCCCGATCATATAGGATCGGGCGGATTGATGTCCTCGGCCTCAGAGCAGACGAACCAGTTATGGAGCAGCAGTCTTTAGACCGCTGCTTCATAACTACTGTTTCCGGCGAGCCTGAAGACTCGTGCGGAAACATTCGGAGCTTGATAATTCGGCCTCATAGTACAGGTTTGGGGTTGTGTTCTTCAGGGGCTCCTTAAAGGTACATGAAACAGAAATTGTACTTTAAACAACTTTCCAATTTACTTATATTAACAAATTTGCTTTGTTCTTTTTGTATCCTTTGTTAGAAAAGGATACCTAGGTAGGATCACTGGGAGCTATCTGCTGATTGGTGGCTGCACAAATATGCATCTTGTCATTGGTTCTTGAGATGTGTTTGCTGGGCTTTATTTCAATTTATCCAAACATTTCTTCTTAGAAAAGAGAAGGATCTAATGTGGGCTTAAAAACTAAGCCCATGAAAAGGAATCAGCTCTTGTAGATACCTGAAGAGGGTGGTGGGTTCTGTGGTGATGGGGTGGGCATGTGCAGGGCAATGTTTAGGGTGTGGGGGGGTACATGGCAGTTTGTGACCAAGGGACATTGGGTAGGAGGATATGACAGAGGGCACAGGGGAACAGTCACTTTGCACACAGAACAATGACTCCACTGAAGATTGTATTTCTCAAGGATTCCGTTCAGTTCCCAGAATAACTCGGACTTGTTTATTTTCCTGCTTCTCCCCACATTGCTCATATCAGCTCTTGAATCTCCGGGCACGTTCACTGTGCACAAGCTCATTAAACCATATGTTTATTAAATGACCATATTTTATTGTCTTTAGATGTTATTCTTTTATCAAAACAGAGTTTGGCAACAGATCAGTCCCCTCCCTAGTCTGACCTTTATCATCCAGAGCTGCCGTCCAGACAATTGTTTATCCTTTTATTAATATTCCGATTTTTACATTGTGTCCATCTGAAACAAAATGTGTAATATGGGATTAAACACGTGTATCACCTCTACTGTGCTCCTATTCTGTGCATCTACTACTCAATACTGAGCCTGGCACCTTCCAAAATGCAACCGTATGTTACAAACTTTATTCTAATTAGCTAGCACTTACTTTCTCTCTCTCTTTCTCTCTCTTTTTTTCTCTCTCTATCTTTCTTTCTCTCTCTCTTCTTTTTCTCTCTCTTTCTCTCTATCTCTCTCTCTTTCTCTCTCTTTCTCTCTTTCTTTCTCTCTCCTTTTTCTCTCTCTATCTTTCTTTCTCTCTCTCTTTCTCTCTCTCTCTCTCTCATTCTCTCTTTCTCTCTCTCTCTCCCTATCTCTCTCTTCTCTGTGTCTCCCTCACTCTTTCTTTATCTCTCATTCTCTCTCCTTTCTTTCTTTCTTTCTTTCTTTCTCTCTGTCTCTCTCTTTCTCTGTATGTCTCTCTCTCTGTTTGTCTCTCTCTCGCTCCCTCTTTCTCTCTCTCTGTCTCTCTCTCTCCTTCTTTCGCTCTCTTTCTTTCTCTCTCTCTCTCCTTTACTCTCTCTCTATATCTCTCTCTTTCATTCTCTCCCTCCTTTTCTTTCCCTCTATCTATATTTACT